>NC_054874.1:50911526-50974026 GCF_018320785.1 Cheilinus undulatus
AAACATGGAGGAGCTTCAAGGATGTTTTGGGGTTGTTTTGCTGCCTCTGGCACTGGGTGCCTTGACTGTGTGCAAGAAATCATGAAATCTGAAACTATCAAAAGATTTTGGGCCGCAATGTAGGGCCTAGTGTCAGAAAGCTGGGTCTGGGTCAGAGGTCATGGGTGTTCCAGCAGGATAATGACCCCAAACATACCTCAGAAAGCACCAAGAAATGGTTGGAGACAAAGCTGGAGAGTTCTGAAGTGGCCAGCAATGAGTCCAGATCTAAATCCCATTGAACACCTATGGAGAGATCTCAGAACTGCTGTTGAAGAAGCACCCTTCAAATCTGAGAGACCTGGAGCAGTTTGGAGAAGAAGAGTGGTCCAAAATTCCAGCTGAGAGGAGTAAGAAGCTTGTTGATGGTTAGAGGAAGTGATTGGTTTCAGTTATTATTTCCCAAGAGAGTGAAACCAAATATTAAGTTGAGGGTGCAAATAATTTTATCCGGCCCATTTTTTGAGTTTTGTGTAAAATTATGTCAATGTGTCTTTTTCTTTTGGATTTTTTGTGTTGTTCCAATGAACATAAAGGAAATAAACACATTTATACCAAAACATTTGTTGATTGCAACAATTTCAGGGAGAAATGGTGTATTTTCTGGAAAAATTCCAGGGGTGCCAACATTTTCGTCCATGACTGTAAGTCACATTAAACATCTCTATGTTTAGAAATTAAACTTCTAAATCTCCAGGATGGTGTGGGCGTGTCTGTTGAATGAGCTGAAGCCACACCCACTCAGGAGAAATACAATCCTCTCAGATAAAATTAAAAAAAAAAAAAAGTTACAATCTGATTGGAGGAAAGCTCTCACTCTTATCCAGCCTCTTGACCTTTTGTTGACCTTAGAAGAAGAGTCAAAGTCTGTTTCCTGTCTCAGACCTCTGTTCTGGTGCTGTCAGTGATCCATAGACCACTGTGGCTGATAGATTTGGTAAATTTACCTCACAATGAAGAAAAAAACAGCATTTAACTGACTGTTAACTTTAATGAAGGCAGAGACATCAGCTAACAACAGACTGGACTGAGATGAACTGCTCTGGGATTTTACATTGGAGTGTTAGAGGGGCGGGGCCATTCCCTACTGCGGGCTGTTGACATTGGCCCCGCCCACATTAAACCCAGCCAGGTAAGAGGTGAAAAACTAAATCCAGAATTCAGTCACATGTAGATCTCAGTGTTTTCACACATTTACAGAAACCAGATTCACACATTTCTAGAGAGTTAGGACAAAAACTTTGGATTTGACTTTAAAGGAACTTTAAAGCTTTAGCATCAATGCTAAATGCTAACGATATGAACAGCAGGAAGCAGAGCCGTCATCAGCCTGTGCAGCGGTCCGTTCCTTTGGGAATGGGAAAGTGTCTCTGGCCCTGCATGAGTGAACTGGTCTGTGTTTTCCTGCGGGAATCGTCCCTCTGCTAGTGCTGACTCCTGTTTTACTTCCTCTGGTCACTTCTGCTGATTCCACCTACTTGTTTGCACTTGTGGTCAACTACCCAGAGTGCATTTAGGCCGGAGCTGCTAATCATGTCTCTCTCTCTCCACCTGCAGCAGCAGCTCCTCACCTGTGTGCTCACCGGTTTTTCTTTTGTTATTTTCTGTTGCACTCTTCAATAAAGAAAGATTTAATTCCTTCTGTTATGTTTGGCTGTTGAGGCAGATGTAACACCCACAAAAAACATTTCCAACCAATCAGAGAGCATTCTCCTCACACCTCACATATTTAATAATGATGCAGAAAAAGAGCAAACTGGTGCAGGATTCAGTGAAACGGCTGAGACTGGATTATTAGTCTCTTATTGGTTTATTCAGCCTAATTCATACTCAGAGCGACTCAAAGTGCTTTCTAAAGTTTGAAACAGCATTAAGAGAAAGAAAAGGACATTAAAATGAAAATGTATTAAATATAGGAACAAGTAGTAAAGAAAATGATGTTCAGCAAAGATTTAGAGCACAGTAATTGTTGGATGAACATCTGTGGGCTCTACAATAGATTTCATTCTCTACTCTCTACATAGACTCATGTTTTACTTTCATCCATCGCTTTCTGAAGAGCCGGTAGATGATTTCCATAAAACCCGGCACATTCAGTCTGGCCACAGCCTAACCAACGGTCTGTGTGCCTGTTGCTGGTTTCAGCCAGGAGACCACCGCGCCGTGACGTGATGTAAAATGTCAGCTCTCAGGAGAGAGGCAACTCTCTGTTCACACTGGAAGCACATCTCTGTGGGTCAACAAGCCCCTGATCTCCTGCTCTTTCCTTAAAGAGTACAGCTGATCTTTATCAGTCTGTCTGCTCATCACTTTACTCTCTGATGGGGTTTTGGGAGCAGGAAGTCATTTTGGGACCTAAAAGTGTCCTGATATAAAGAGGAGAGGAGGGGTGGCATTGTTCCTTTTCTATCCTGGAGGGCAGCCCGCTGTGGAGAAAGGCCAGGGTTACTATTTTAGATGAAGGTCATTTTATCATGGCGCTGGGGACAGATCATTGTTTCTGGCTGAGAGATGGCGCCTTAAGGAAGTTTATGATGCAGATTAAAGAGGACATATTTTACCATTTAAAGACGAGTTTGTTCAAGCCCTGCTCAGAACCAGCTGTTTCTGGGTCTGTGGCTTTAAATGTTACTGAGCTTTCTGACTCCGCCCCTGACTCCGCCCTTCTCAGGAAATGGATGTGGCTCTCCTGATGTTACAGACACTTCTATCCAAAGTTTAGGACCTGACTGGGATTGTCAGCAGGGTAACCCACTGAACTATCCAGCATCTCAGCTGAGAGGAGGCTCAGGAGAGGAGGGCGGAACTTTCTTCCAAGTGGGGAGGGGCAATCAAACCTGGGGGCGGGGCTACCTCCCATTATGAGGGTAAAATCTGAGAACAGCTTGTTTCAGCACACATTTTCTGAAAGGTGGTGGGGGGGTGTTTCTGGTAGTTGAGGGGATTGTGGACAGAGACATATTTGTGTTGGAAAAGCTGAAAAAATGATTTTTGAGTAATATGTGCCCTTTAAGTCTCATTACATCACTAAAACAGAAACAAGCATTCCACCCTGGCTGTTAGCGTAACACTGCTTCTGCTGTCTAATCTGCAGTAGTTCATGAAAGAGCCGATCCAAAGAGCTGACTCTTTTATGTAAACGATAAGAGCCGGATCTCGGTATAGAGCCGTCTTATATTTTTATAACTATTATTATTGATTATACTATTATTAGTAGTATAATTACTACTATTAACCTTTTTTATATAGATTTGTGTGTGTCTGTGTTGTCTGATTAGTAGGGATGATCTTTTATCCTTTTATCCTGTACCACAGGCACACCATGCATTAAGGACTCATGTCTCCTGTTAGGTTTGTCATACATCCCGATTTTATCAGACCCACAAGGTGTTTTGGGGATGATATTTTCATCAGTTTTATAAATTGAGCATAGTTTGGGTAAAATACCTGCTCAAATATCAATCATATGCTATAAAATTGATCAGATTGGCAGGTCAAATGGAGCAAAACTGGTACGTGAATGAAGAGCCGTTTGAGAGCCAAAGGAGCTGGCTCTTCTTGCTGAGCCAAGCCAAATGAGCCGGATCACTAAAAAGAGCTGAAATTCCCATCACTACAGTCTAGTGAGCCATCCATCGGCTCAGACAGCTACCAAACAGTTCTGGACCTTCCTCTTGTGTCAGCTCACTTCCAGAAAACTTACATGATCAAGAAGTTTCTTTTCCACTAAGGAGTCCAAAAACGCTGACAACAAAATATTTAAAAACCAGCAGGGTCAAGTTATCCTGGAAGTGGACAACAATGGCTGCCACTAGTGTAGCTGGTGTGTAGCTTCAGTGTAGCAGCTGTTTTATCAGAACTTTACCAAATAAAGAGCAGAGATCAGCACTGGATCAGTACTGTTATCTTCATCCTTAGGCACTGTTATCTTCATCCTTAGGCACTGTTATCTTCATCCTTAGGCACTGTTATCTTCATCCTTAGGCACTGTTATCTTCATCCTTAGGCACTGTTATCTTCATCCTTAGGCACTGTTACCGTCATCCTTAGGCACTGTTATCGTCATCCTTAGGCACTGTTATCGTCATCCTTAGGCACTGTTATCGTCATCCTTAGGCACTGTTATCTTCATCCTTAGGCACTGTTACCGTCATCCTTAGGCACTGTTATCGTCATCCTTAGGCACTGTTATCGTCATCCTTAGGCACTGTTATCTTCATCCTTAGGCACTGTTACCGTCATCCTTAGGCACTGTTATCGTCATCCTTAGGCACTGTTATCGTCATCCTTAGGCACTGTTATCGTCATCCTTAGGCACTGTTATCTTCATCCTTAGGCACTGTTATCTTCATCCTTAGGCACTGTTATCTTCATCCTTAGGCACTGTTATCTTCATCCTTAGGCACTGTTATCTTCATCCTTGGGCACTGTTATCTTCATCCTTAGGCACTGTTATCGTCATCCTTGGGCACTGTTATCGTCATCCTTGGGCACTGTTATCGTCATCCTTGGGCACTGTTATCTTCATCCTTAGGCACTGTTATCGTCATCCTTGGGCACTGTTATCGTCATCCTTGGGCACTGTTATCGTCATCCTTGGGCACTGTTATCTTCATCCTTAGGCACTGTTATCTTCATCCTTAGGCACTGTTATCTTCATCCTTAGGCACTGTTATCGTCATCCTTAGGCACTGTTATCTTCATCCTTAGGCACTGTTATCGTCATCCTTAGGCACTGTTATCTTCATCCTTGGGCACTGTTATCTTCATCCTTAGGCACTGTTATCGTCATCCTTAGGCACTGTTATCTTCATCCTTAGGCACTGTTATCGTCATCCTTAAGCACTGTTATCGTCATCCTTAGGCACTGTTATCATCATCCTTAGGCACTGTTATCGTCATCCTTAGGCACTGTTATCGTCATCCTTAGGCACTGTTATCGTCATCCTTGGGCACTGTTATCTTCATCCTTAGGCACTGTTATCTTCATCCTTAGGCACTGTTATCGTCATCCTTAGGCACTGTTATCGTCATCCTTAGGCACTGTTATCGTCATCCTTAGGCACTGTTATCGTCATCCTTAGGCACTGTTATCATCATCCTTAGGCACTGTTATCGTCATCCTTAGGCACTGTTATCGTCATCCTTAGGCACTGTTATCTTCATCCTTAGGCACTGTTATCGTCATCCTTAGGCACTGTTATCTTCATCCTTAGGCACTGTTATCGTCATCCTTAGGCACTGTTATCTTCATCCTTAGGCACTGTTATCTTCATCCTTAGGCACTGTTATCGTCATCCTTAGGCACTGTTATCGTCATCCTTAGGCACTGTTATCTTCATCCTTAGGCACTGTTATCTTCATCCTTAGGCACTGTTATCTTCATCCTTAGGCACTGTTATCGTCATCCTTGGGCACTGTTATCGTCATCCTTGGGCACTGTTATCGTCATCCTTGGGCACTGTTATCTTCATCCTTAGGCACTGTTATCTTCATCCTTAGGCACTGTTATCTTCATCCTTAGGCACTGTTATCTTCATCCTTAGGCACTGTTATCGTCATCCTTGGGCACTGTTATCGTCATCCTTGGGCACTGTTATCTTCATCCTTAGGCACTGTTATCTTCATCCTTAGGCACTGTTATCTTCATCCTTAGGCACTGTTATCGTCATCCTTAGGCACTGTTATCTTCATCCTTAGGCACTGTTATCGTCATCCTTAGGCACTGTTATCTTCATCCTTAGGCACTGTTATCTTCATCCTTAGGCACTGTTATCTTCATCCTTAGGCACTGTTATCGTCATCCTTAGGCACTGTTATCTTCATCCTTAGGCACTGTTATCGTCATCCTTGGGCACTGTTATCTTCATCCTTAGGCACTGTTATCTTCATCCTTAGGCACTGTTATCTTCATCCTTAGGCACTGTTATCTTCATCCTTGGGCACTGTTATCTTCATCCTTAGGCACTGTTATCGTCATCCTTGGGCACTGTTATCGTCATCCTTGGGCACTGTTATCGTCATCCTTGGGCACTGTTATCTTCATCCTTAGGCACTGTTATCTTCATCCTTGGGCACTGTTATCTTCATCCTTAGGCACTGTTATCTTCATCCTTGGGCACTGTTATCTTCATCCTTAGGCACTGTTATCGTCATCCTTAGGCACTGTTATCGTCATCCTTAGGCACTGTTATCTTCATCCTTGGGCACTGTTATCTTCATCCTTAGGCACTGTTATCGTCATCCTTAGGCACTGTTATCTTCATCCTTAGGCACTGTTATCTTCATCCTTAGGCACTGTTATCTTCATCCTTAGGCACTGTTATCTTCATCCTTAGGCACTGTTATCGTCATCCTTAGGCACTGTTATCTTCATCCTTAGGCACTGTTATCTTCATCCTTAGGCACTGTTATCGTCATCCTTAGGCACTGTTATCGTCATCCTTAGGCACTGTTATCTTCATCCTTAGGCACTGTTATCGTCATCCTTAGGCACTGTTATCTTCATCCTTAGGCACTGTTATCTTCATCCTTAGGCACTGTTACCGTCATCCTTAGGCACTGTTATCTTCATCCTTAGGCACTGTTATCGTCATCCTTAGGCACTGTTATCATCATCCTTAGGCACTGTTATCGTCATCCTTAGGCACTGTTATCGTCATCCTTAGGCACTGTTATCTTCATCCTTAGGCACTGTTATCGTCATCCTTAGGCACTGTTATCATCATCCTTAGGCACTGTTATCGTCATCCTTAGGCACTGTTATCGTCATCCTTAGGCACTGTTATCTTCATCCTTAGGCACTGTTATCTTCATCCTTAGGCACTGTTATCTTCATCCTTAGGCACTGTTATCGTCATCCTTGGGCACTGTTATCGTCATCCTTGGGCACTGTTATCTTCATCCTTAGGCACTGTTATCTTCATCCTTGGGCACTGTTATCTTCATCCTTAGGCACTGTTAACTTCATCCTTGGGCACTGTTATCTTCATCCTTAGGCACTGTTATCTTCATCCTTAGGCACTGTTATCTTCATCCTTGGGCACTGTTATCTTCATCCTTGGGCACTGTTATCTTCATCCTTAGGCACTGTTATCGTCATCCTTGGGCACTGTTATCTTCATCCTTAGGCACTGTTATCTTCATCCTTAGGCACTGTTATCTTCATCCTTGGGCACTGTTATCTTCATCCTTAGGCACTGTTATCTTCATCCTTAGGCACTGTTATCTTCATCCTTAGGCACTGTTATCGTCATCCTTAGGCACTGTTATCGTCATCCTTAGGCACTGTTATCTTCATCCTTAGGCAATGTTACCGTCATCCTTAGGCACTGTTATCGTCATCCTTAGATACTGTTATCTTCACCCTTAGGCACTGTTATCGTCATCCTTAGGCACTGTTATCTTCATCCTTAGGTACTGTTATCGTCATCCTTAGATACTGTTATCTTCACCCTTAGGCACTGTTATCGTCATCCTTAGGCACTGTTATCTTCATCCTTAGGCACTGTTATCGTCATCCTTAGGTACTGTTATCGTCATCCTTAGATACTGTTATCTTCATCCTTAGGCACTGTTATCGTCATCATCAGACCTAGATCTGCAGAAAACCTACACAGCCCTTATTTTCAGCTACAGCGTAGACATGCTGTTAAGATCTCTACGTCCTGGTGGTACGGCAGGAGCTACCCCTGTAGCTCTGCTAATCTCTGAGTTGAACCTCCAGTGTTATTAGCTCTGTGTTTTCTCTGTGTTTGTGAAATTGCCTTTGATTACAGAGCTTCATTACATTTCATTACAGCAGCCGCCGCTCTCTACAGTACATTAAAAACTCAAGCAGCCTAAACTTTTAAGGATGTGGGATATTAGCAGACTCCACATCTCCATTCACAACTTGTTTTTATTGTTTTTATTGTCAATTACAGAGCGCTCTCCGTGTGTTACTTACAGCTTTATGGCTGGTTTTAAAGCTCGCCGTCGGTGCAGTCGTAGGGCTCTGCTATGAATTATGGGTCTAATATTGGAGGAATTTTCAGTTTCCTTCGGAGAGCAGTTTCAATCACCCCTCAGCCGCTGTGTGTCATCACATCCAGCAGTAAAATTACAGTTACACACCATCAGTGTGACGTATGAGTGTTTCTCCGTGTGTACACTCCCCGTGACCTGGAGCCTGCTTCATCAACACTGAGGGGGTGAAAAAAAAAAAAAAACCTCTGATGCATCTGAGCATGTCAGTTTGAGGCTGTTGGTCTGTTCCAGTCTGTGTCAGAGGGGAACTAACGAACGGCCTCACATTCACTTTGGTCACACCAGAAAGTGGAGCTAGAACAGTGTTACCCGACCCTGCTCCACCAAAGAGCCACAGTGTTGAAAAAATACCTTTGAAGAGCCACAATCTAAGTGGGGAAAGGTGGCAAAAATGGTTAAAAAGGGGCAAAATAGATAGAAATGTGGCAAAAATGGGTGAGAAGTGACAGAAAAATGAGCTAAAGGTGGGAAAAATATCACAAAGCTGCAAAAATATTGCAAACATGAGTGAGAAGTGACTGAAACAGGCAAAAAGCAGCAAAAAAGTGGGAAAAATGGGTGGTAAGTAGCAAAAATTGGGGAAAAAGTGGCATTTAATGGCAAAAGGTAGACTAAATGAGTGAAAGCTGGAAAGAAAAGCACAAAAAAGAGGGAAAAATTGCAAAAAGCAGGATGAAAGAGGCAAAAATGGGATAAAAGTGGAAACAAGAAGTGTCCGAAGTGGGCTTCAATCAGTAACAATGAATGGTAAAAAATGGAAAAAAGGGGAAAAATTGGTTGACTGTGTAACTGTGGTAAACAAACGTTTTGATGAGACTTGCAACGAGTAATTTCTGAAGTCACAATTTGTCTTTTTTATTGTTTTCTGGGGGAATAAAATTTTAAATTAAGACATAAAAGAGCCACAAATCATGACAAAAGTGTTGAGTATCACTGACCTAGAAGCTCAGGGATGCAGGAGCTTCCTGTAGAGCACTGATTATCAACCAGCGGCCTGAGGGCCAGATCAGGCCCCCCAAAAGCTTCCTGTCCGGCCCCCAGAAGATCTTTAAACTCAGAAAAGGAGGAAAAGAAGACGTTGTTTTAAAGGTATCTTTGGCTTTAAACGTCTGCAGCTGTTAAACCCAAAAACCAATACTGAAATAGTTTAAGAATGACTGAACATTTCATCTCCTTTTACAGAAATTCACCTTTCAGCCTTTATCAGAAGTAAAATGTTTTTAAAAAACGGGTTAAGACTGGTGGAAATGTTGCAAAAATGGCCAGATAAAGTGTTAAAAAGGGTTTAGAGAGTGGCAAAAACGGGTGATTAGTGTGAAAATGGGTTGTGGTGTGGCACAAAAGGGAACCAATCAGCAGGAAAAGTGGTTAAAAAAAAGGTTTAAATGTGTCAAAAATAGGTAAAATTGGAAAAACAGGGGAAAGAGTTCAAAAATTGGTTAAAAAGTGGCAAAAATTGATATAAGAGTGGCACAAAGGGGACAAAACATTCAAGAAAAGTGGTAAAAAAAGGTCAAAAATGATTAAAAATGGGTTAAAAGTGGCAAAAATATAGCAAAAATAGCCTAGCAAAATAGTGAAAAAGGGTTAAGGATTATTCTAATTATGTCAAAATATGAATCTAATAGGGGTTCATTTGAAAGTCTGGCCTCCAGGGTCTCTGGCGAGACTAAACCGGGCCCTTGTGCAGATGTACTTGATGACCCCTGCTGTAGAGGCTGCTGAGCTCCTCCACAGGTGAGCTCTTTCAGGTAGAAACCCAATCCACAGATAAAAACATCCTTCAGGCTGAGCTTTGACCACCATGTGTGAGAAACCAGGAAACAAAGGAGGACGTTCGTCTCTGGTGTAGTCCCAACAGCTGAGAGAGGAGAGGAGGTCTTCTTCATCCTCTTCATTTCTGCTGTTGGCTCTTTAAGGTCAGCATGTGCACGAGGAATTTCAGAGTAAAAGCATAAACACGTGGACTAAACAGTTAGAAACTCTTCTATGAGAGAAAGAAAAGCCCACAATGGTCACTAAAAGGACTTTAAACTGACAAAAGTAGAAACAAATACAAATACTGTGAAAACGAACCAATGAGAATCAGACACTGCTTCTGAATCGTGGTTTTCTTTTCACCCCTGCCCCTCAGATATCCTGAGTCTGCCACTGGACGAAGCGGCTGGTGTGTGTTTTCACACTGATGGAGCGTTACACCCCTGAAAACACACAGATCCTTTAAAGAAAGAGTGGTACTGAAGCAGGCAGACAGAACTGAAAGGCCTAGAGTTACAGTGATAGGACGGCTGTTTGTTGGGGTGAGTCACAGCCACATGCTGGACTTTTTTCTTCTCTGGCTCTTAAAGGAAGAATTTCCAGAGCGTGGTTGACTCATTCTAGGTGTAAATCGTCCGTTTTCAGCCTCCATGGCGGCACAGTGACACAGAGTGGCGACGATTAGTCATCAGACAGGTTTCCTCTAGCAGGCTGTTAGACTGATCCGCGGGGAGGAAGACGAGGAGGAGGAGGAAGATGAGGAGGTGAAAGAGAGAAGTGGTCCTTTATCTTCCTGGTCTAAACAGAGAGGAGGATATGACGGACGGAGACAGAGGTGGGATTTTCCATCTTTTGTCTGTAATTAGAGCTACATTAGCAGAAATCAAAGGTAGCAGGCTGACATTTCGTTTCCTCCTGAGCGCCGCTGCCATTATCTGCAGGATGGGACGTAGCTGGACCGGCTGGCGTGAAGATCCAGGCTAATCCCAGACATTTAAAAGCTCCTTCACAGTTCCTCTTCTGCACTGATGAGACACCTCTGTTCTCTAACACTCAGCAGCCATTATCTGAACGTCTGATAATTAGAGTTAAGAAGGGATTTCAGATGATGTGGCTCAAACGTTTTTATAAAATGGTCACCAGCCGAGACGGGTCCTGAGAATAACGTCCTTCTGAGAGATCTATCAGCATGTACTGAGTGGTGATTGGACTTGAAGAGGACTACGTCGGTGAGCTGACGACTGAAAACACTGGATTTACTGGATTTAAATCTACGTTGATGATTAGTAAATGCATCTTTTCATGGCAAAAATAAGATTTTGTTCCCTATTAAAGCAGCAGCATGGCTGCAGAGGAGGAGCCATCCTCTCATATTACTACTATAATTGGCGCCGTGTGCGTCTGTCTAGATTTGCAGGCCATGCTCTGATTGTCCTTGATTCCTCTCAGAAGACTTCTAAGTTACCAGAATGATATAAAAGTGTGGTGATTATGTGGCAGGACTGAGACAGCTGGCACAGGACTGTAGCTTTGGTGAATTGTTGACACTGATGTTTAGAAATGGTTTGGTCCGTGGCGTAAATGGAAACAGGAAACAGCGGCGGCCGCTGTCTGAAAAAGCCCTCATGTTTGCAGAATGGAGGCGGCAGACAGAGACGCTGTGGATTTACAAGGCGGGGTAGAACAAGGTCAGCGACACACGGCCAAAGCTCTAGCCAGACGTGTGAAGATGCTACAGACGTGCTGGAATAAACGAACTAGACCATGGTAGAGGCTGACGTCTCAGAGCAAGGATGCAAATTACAGGACAGATGAGAGCTTCTCTGCAGACAGCACTGCATGCTCAATCCATCACAGATGGAACTGATCTCCAAAAACGACTCTTAGGGCCGGATCTTCTAAAGGTTTGCGTGTATTAAAAACATGATCAAACTTATTGCACACGCAAAAAAATTGTACAAACTGATTTACTAACTAAGGGTTGCATCTTTCAAAGGTGCAAAACAGCACGGCTGCATCCAGTTAGTGCATTCGCCGCAATGAACTTGCAAAATGGGGCGTTCACACGCAGTTGTGCGTGTATTGGGAGGAGAAAATGTAAATATATTATTTTAGTGCATGCAAAGCGATTTATCAAACCTGAAAGCAATTTTGCTGATAGAAACTGCGTCTGTATTTAACACGTCTCAGAGGGAGGCGTAAACTGTGCAACTGTTGTATGCATAATCATGCACACATGGCTGCAGTTATTGAGGAAAGAAGGAGACATGAAACGATGCAAGAAGACGCAGAGAACGCGTTTTTCTCCCTCGTGTGAACATTTTTGGAATGAATGAGGAAACAGTCATTAAAACATATCGCCTATCCAGCCTTGCCATGCTGGAGCTGTTGGAGGAACTCAGAGCAGATTTGGAGCCAGGAGGAGTCACACAGTACCTGCAATGACAAAACTCTTTGCAAGTTTACTTTTTTTGCATCTGGGTCATTCCAGATGTTTTTCTGATGTTCTGTGTGAAGTTGTAACACTTCACTTTTCTCAAGCTGGCGTTAAACACACACAAGCGGAACTTTCAAGGAAAATAGAAAACCTTTTAAAGTAAATAATATATCAAAATACAATAAACAACAATTCTGAACAAATATAATCAATAAATTTCTCAAGAGAATGTAATGACTTTAAAGCACTTCCCATTTAATTTACACCTCCCCAGAACATGAGCGCACGCCGTGTGTAAACTTAAATGAAAAGTAGATCACAACAAAATTAAAGATTTTATCTCAGTCTGCATAACTTCACAATAAACTAAAAGTCCAAATCTAATGAAAACAGCAACCTCGTCCTTATCCGAGCACTTTTAAGTGTCTTTTAAGTCTTTTTAAAATGTCTATGACTCACGTAAACGCTAATGCAAAAGTCTATAATCCACCAGTCTCCTCAGAAAAACCCACAATAAATCCACACAGCAAAACCCCAAAACACCCAAATCCAGGAAGCATAATCTGACAGGGAACACTCTCTTTCTTCTCCCCGAGGGCTTCTGCTGTAGCTCATTTAAGTGTTTGGCTTCATCCATCAACTCCTCTAATTCTTTAAGGTTGAATTTCATTTTGCGTGTTCGGCTTTCATGCTGCAAACCATGAAACACGCAAAACCCTCATTTAAATAGGCATGTCTCCAACACGTTTGCATCTTTTGTCTTTTGCGCTTTCACTCTTAGTAAATCACAAACTGCAGTCCAACCCAAAATGCAAAATTCTGGATTGCACACGCAAATTAGTACACACAACTTGGGATCTTAGTAGATCTGGCCCTTAAAGGTTAATTTTCTACTGTGGGATAGAGATGAGAATGTTTAAAGTGGACTGGACCAGTCATTGATGAAACCATGAATGATTCTAGAAGGATAGAGTTTAAAATAACCAACAGTTTATATATTTTAGAATCATAATCCATATTCTCCAGAGAACAGGCGGCTTAAAAACAGTTTCTGGTACGAGCACAAACAACCAAAGGTTAATAAGGTATTTGATATGCCAGAATAAAACAGGTCCTAAGACTGAATCTTGAGGCACGCCTCTAGGACCTCCAGAAAAGGATGTGGCTGGGAGATCCAGCCATCTGAACCCACTGCCAGTCAAACAGTTGGCAGACCATGACGCTGTTTGGTATGACACGCCAGTGTGATGAAGCACATTTATCAGTGAACTGTGGCCTTTCAGCCTGCAACCCCCAAAATAAAGGTACCAGAGACCAGGGACCCCCACTGTACCTGAAGGTGGCTGAACACAGTCTTCACAATTAAGACCAGTCATGTGCAGACAAGCCCATCCATGAGGGGGTAAATGGGAGAGATTTCTGGCACCCAGCCCAACTGGGGGCCCGCTGAGGCCAGCAAAATGTTAAGATTTCATTTAGCAGAGGCTTTTATCCAAAGTGACGTACGTCTGAGAGTAAGAACAAAAGACATATGGTCTATCGTAAAGTTAAGCTGGGATATCATATTTTAAATTGAACCTGAAAAATAACCACTCTTGTCAAAGAAACAGACATCTTTTTTGATCATGTGTTTCGTAACTAGCCTCTGAAAAATGTGAATCCCTTTGTTAAGAAAATAACTAAAATGGCTTAAAAATGCTAAAGAGGGAAAATAATGGCCAAAAAAGTGGAAAAGGCGGTGAAGTTGGATTTTTAACATAGCACAAAGGGGTTAGAAGTGGCAAAAATGGGCATAAATAGTGGTAAAATGGAGTTTAAAAAATGTCTGTCATGGCTTTAAATTGGCAAAAATGGGTGGAAAATTGGTGAAATAGGATGAAAAAGTTATATAAACTGGCAATAAAGGGTTAACTGAGAAAGAGAAAATAGGCAGATAGTGGCAGAAATCGGTTAACTACCAAAATTGGAATATCAGTGGTGGAAAGGGTTTAAAATGGACAAAAACAGGTGTTAAAAGGCAACAGCTGGTTAAAATCGGAGGGAGAAAATGATGAAAAGGGGTTAAAATTTGGCAGAATCAGTGTGAAGTGGCAGCAGTGTAATTTAAAAATATTCTTAGTTTTTTTTAGGGCAATTAGAGACCCCCTCTCATCGTCTCGCAACCCCAAATGGGGTCCTGACCCCAGGGTGAGAACCACTGGTCTACAGTTAGCTAAACCAATGAAAACGGCTACACATTAGACTATGTAACTGCCTAATGTTGGGATGAGTGACTAGTCATCACAGCGGTGAAGTGGACTGGTCCATGAGTGTGTGTCACTGTGTGACAGCAGGAGAAAGTTCCTGTTTGGTCTTGAGACCGGTCTCCAGTACAACAACAATAGTGCAGCTCTCCAGAAAACTGAACGGCCACGACGGATGAGAACTGTTCCTGGAGCCCGTTTGTGAAACCAACTCGTGCAGCCACACAGACATGCTTTCAGTGCTGCTTTTGCTCACCTTCTAATAAATAATGGTGTCCAGTTCTGATGAAAACTGCTGCTATACTGTAGCTCTACCTAAGCTAACCACTGTTAACCAGCTTACAGTCCAGCTAAACTCCTGCAGACTCAGGCCGACCAGTCAGGTCTGTCTTCAGACTGGAGCTTTGCAATGATGGACACGACATCTGCTAAACCCATCAGCTTTGCCAGGTGACCCTTCACCCCGACTAGTGCATGATAACCCAGGCTGTCCGTACCTGTAGACCTACTCTATCTGTCTGTTTAAGGTCAGATCAGGTCGTTTCACTCTCACTAGGATGGATGTCATGGAGGGTTCAGTCACAACAGTTTTACATTCACTCCTGCTGGTTCAACTTGAGGTGTGTCTGTCTGTCTTCACTTCAGAAAAATCCGGACACCCTGGATGTGGATGTGAGTAATGTAGATGAACTAAGAGGTGGGGGAGATTATGTGGATGGAGCCACAGCTCTGTCAGCATTGAAACTGTAGTGTTCTCTCTTTACTGCCCACTCTCTGCAGCTCCGCTCCTTCATGTCTGTCTCACACAAAGAAATCCACAAATCTCCAAACTTCCCCATTTCTCATCTTGAATTTACTGAAGTGTGTTTTTCCCCACTCCAGTGAACCTGTAATCAAACTGAGCTTCAGGTTGGCTATTTTCATGCAAATTTATGTCATTTTTTTCCAAAAACACAAATCAGAGCAGAGAAAAGCTCCACCAGCGCCGGCTCAGACTGGGGTAAACACAGAATATTTCTGAAAATGTTAAAAATCCAGAAATCTGAGAGGTTTAGATGTTGATCTGGATTACAGAGACACAAAATGACACGTCATCCTGGACCAGGACACCAGGTCCCGGTATCTGACTCTCTAACACAATCTGCTGCAGGGTTTTCAAAATAAGAGTCCCTACCAATGACAGGAGACGTGTTTATTTCTTTGGTGTGCAAAAATGTGGTGAAATGGTCCTTTTTTGATAAACCTTGTGCACTGTAAATATTTTATCAGATATGAGTTTAAAATGTAAAACACAGGTTAGATTTTTAAGGTAACAAACACAGAAGAAGTCCCAGTTAAACCTGTAAACCCAGATCTGATTGTGTGTTAGAATCAGAGGCTTGTTAAGCTAATTTAAAACACGTATTGATTTTATAAGATCTGTGACATAGTACTGACTTTCTTTATTTAAAGTATGTATTTTATTTATCTGCTGCCTGTGACCCTCATTGAACATTGATTTGATTGCTCTTTATTCTACACCATTAACCCTCCTCTTTATTATTCTAATATTAACTACAGGCATTAAAAGGCGCCACCTTACTGTAAGCATAAATATGCATCCTAATAAGAAGTGGGACAGAGAATCCATACGCTCATATTTTTGATGGGGAACCTTTAACCAAACACGATTTAGCTCTGAGTAGTTCCACCCTAACAACAGAAGATCTTTCTGGATCTCCTGGGATAAAATTAAACTGCTTTATGTAAACTGGGAGGATGGAAACAGCCCGTATAACAAGGTCCACCATTTCAGATCAGCTATCTGGGGGGAACCATTCAAAATGGAAAGTCTTTCTACATGACGGCACTGTTTCATATGAACAACATGAGTAACATTAATGTTAGGGGGACATGTTCACAGAGAGACAGGGGGGAACTAAAGGTCTATAAATATGTGTACATTCACCAAAACTGGTAGACGTGAGCGCAGGAGAGGAATGAGACGACTGGGCGAGGTTTGTGTCAGTGGGCGGGGCTTTTCAGCTGAGTGACAGCTCAACAAGTTTATAGAAAATGATCCCCTGCATCGCAAAAACCTCAGACTTTGAAATTTCACAGGCTTGTGAGCCACCCACAAGAAAGCCTCTTCTACCCATCCAGTAAAACCAACAGGAAGTTGAAATTTTGGCTAAACGAGGTAAAAACTGAATTGACTCCAAAGACAGAGAAAATCAAATCCATTTGGTTTAAAGTCTGAAGTGACCCTGTAAAAAATAACCAGTTGCATTTTTTCCAAAGGTGTGCAAAACAACATCTTTAAACTTATTTATTTATTTATTGTTTGCTGCTGGACTTCGGGGCTCATTCTTGGATTATCTTCTCATATGAGGTTCTTTTAACCCTTTCTAAGTTGTCGTACCAGAGAGATTTAAAAACAGAAGAATTCTTAAACTTGTGGACAGAAGTCAAAGTTCAGTGACAGCCTGTTAGAGATGTATCGCCATGTAACAGGAAGTTGCTGTTGTTCAAACATACAGACTCCAGCCTCTTCTGAACATGTCTGAATGCCAACATCTGATATGTTCCATCATGTCACGTCTTTGTCAGACCAAGTCAGACCTGCATGGCGTGATTCAGGGGTTAATGACTTCCTGTGCTCTAGCTTCTTGGTGTGTGTAAGAATAGTTACTTAAAGTTTTAGCACCATTCACAGAGATCTTAGAATATAATTCCTTAACTTGTGGACAAAACTCAAAGAGAGCAGCTGTGACAGCCTGTGAGAAATGTCTCGCCATTAAACAGGAAGTTGCTGTGGCTGAAACATACAGACTCCAACCTGCCACAGGCTTCACTTGTTAGATAAAAGAGCACGTCTGAGGAAGTCTGAATGCCAGCATTAAATATTTCACATTCCACCCAGGTCTTGATGGGACCCTGTTAGATCTACATGATGTTATTCAGGGGTTACCATGGTGTTTGTGCTCTCACTTCCTGTTGTATGTCAAAGAGAGAGGGTGTTAAAGCGTGTTGCTGAAGGTGCTCCTCATTTACTCTAGTTTCTGTCAGTAATAATTTTCAGTTAAAAATCCTCATTATGTTGTATTACAGAAGTTCCGTCCAGACCCAGAGAGAAGCAGAGAGTACAGGTCTGATCTTTGCAGCACAAACGATTCAGTTCAGAGAGAATTCCCTTTCTCAGTCCTTTAATGACCAAAACTCATCACATTTCCTCTCCATTTCTTCTTCCATAAATGTGTACCACTGGTGTTAAACTCAGAAATATACTCTGATAAGATGGAGGCAGTGTTTTTACAAGATCAAAATTAACATAATCAGCCCACAAAGGCTCTTCATCCATGCAGCAGCCAATAAAAACACAGCATTCAACCCCATATTAAACATAAAACACTGAGTACAAATAAACAGTTCTAGAAATATCTGAGGGCCTTTAAAGGGTTACTGCATAAACACAGAGTGATATCACTATCTGTCATATTTCAGATTTACAGACGTAGGGATACAAACATTTAAACCATTTCTGGTCATCACCTTGGACCGTCAGACAGCATAAAAACAGACACGGCTGGAATGCTGCAGAGATGATCCACATGCATGCTAACAGGAAAAACCATCACACGGCTGGATCACTGGTGGGAGGAGTTTATGCCCCTAAATCTAACAGTCTTCTGTTTTCTCTGGAGCTTAGACATGATTGATCTGAAAAAAGAGGAAGAGGAACCGCTGGATGAAGAGTGGAGGATCATTAAGGACTGGCTGAACTGGCAGTTAAGGCCCCAGACCAGTAAAACCAGACTAAGACCAAAGAGTTCATCTTTTCTGACCAACTGATGGCTAAAAAAGAAACAGTTTGATGGACAGTGTGAGGATGAGGATGAGGAGAAGCTTTGGGCCCCTGGGGATGACCTCCGCCCCCAGAGACCACCTCGCCCCACCCTCCCCTCACCTTCCTGCTCTTCAGCTGCCACAGAGGGAATCGGATGTCGTAACGCTCGGCTGGGCCCTGCTAAGTCATGCAGGAGGGAGGAGACGAGCTGTCAGACACTCCCATCATCCTCTCTGGAAATGCTGCCCCCCGAGACCGCTGCGAGATGGGGGGGGGGGGGGCAAAATAATGGAAATACTTGACCAAGAAAAAGGACCCACAACCATCCAGCTGATCCACCGTTAAAGAGCTTTTTTAATCTCCAAAGAAAGTCAAAGAAAGTCCTTTTCCCCCTTTCCAGAGTTGGATGCTGGCCACACACCGTGCTTTTATCAGCTGTTCTAGTCAGTACTCTTCAGATATTTATCCTGATATAACCTGATAAAAACAGCCAGAATTTAAAAGCTCCAGATCCTTTCCACTGATGTTTCTGTCAGACGTGTTGCTCTGGGCTTATTTTGACATATCTGACCCAGTATTTAATTCAAGCAGACCTAACCCAGAAAGGTTTCATACAAACATACGTCCTGTCTTTACATCAGTTTGACCTCTAGGGGTCATTTCAGAGCTTTTCTCTCTGCTCTTAAATATCTCTGAAATAAAACAACCTAGACATCAGCCAATCAGGCGCCGTTACGGTCGCACATTCAAGCTGTCCGTTTAAATAAGCAACATCTGAGTGAGTTATACAGACGGAAACTTCCCTGGAATTATTCACACTGTTGGAATTACCCGAGTTAATATGACAGTAAACAGCTGAAAATGGACCTTTCTCCTCCATTTTGGCTACTCATTCACTAGACTATTGCACTTTTGTGCCATTTCTGACTGGAAAGGCACCAACAGCACCGTCTACAGTACGTACAGCTGAGCGTTATGGTTCCTGACGATGGCCATGCATGGAGGAAAATAACTCCTGAGTTCTGCTGCTCTGTCTCTGTCTTTAGTTTCTTCATGGTTAGTCTCTGTGAGGCTCAGGTCTGTCCACTCATTCATTCAGTCTTTTATATTCCACTGCTCTGGAGAAAGAAGAGAATAAATGTTTACAAGCCACAAACTTTCTACCAAATACCTGGTATTTATTTATTAGTTTATAGTAGGGGACAGTGCATGAATGAGCGTGGATGTGGCTGATGGTAGCCACAGGCTAATTTCCATCTGTAGTTCCTGACAGGTTGAAACAAACACGGACATAATAAAAGTATACATGAAACCAGACAGCAGAGACCAAACGACAAAAACACGGACCCAGAGAGAAGGAGGCTGAGCTCCAGACTGACCAGGAATATTCATATTTATATTCATTTATATATTTATGCTCCTTTTATCCTATCTGTAATTATTATTATCTTAGATATTTATCGGGCTTTGGAGCAGGACCTTAGGGTGAAATTTCGTGCTGTCATGCGTAAATGTGTGCTAGTATGGCAACAAAGCTTCTTGAATGGTGAATAAAGGACCACTGCATTAGAGTGATTATAACTGTATGAAGTACATTCACACTGAGAAGAAGACTGAAATACAGCAGACTACAGGCAGAGTGGAAACCTTTAGAAGAAAGATGCTCAAAGATGAACTCCTGGTACCGCGTTAATGTTGGCCTCTGCTCGCTAGCGTGCTGTTAGCTCATTTCAGTAAAGTTTAGTCACATACTTTTATTTTCTATCTGTGAATTTTGCCAAAATAAAAGTTTAAAGAATGGTGTACTGAGTTAAAATTTAAAATCCTTTTTTTTGTTGTTGTTATTCCACCACCATACTAAGTGTATCCCAGAATGCATTGTGGCTGGGCTGTGCCAACCAACGGCAGGCTGTTCCATGGCCCTGCTGAGCGGAGCATGTGCACAGACTGAGAAACTGGAGAAGAAGCCTGAGTGATTCCTGAGAGAGAAAGAGACGGAGAGCAAAACGCCAAATTCTTTGGTTCCAAAGAGACGGTAGAAAAAGTCTGACCAAAAAGCCCCGGTCTTTATTCTCACTGAGTTAAAAATCTTTGAGTTTTCATTTCTGATCAGTTTTTCTTCTTTCAGGTCTCATTACCTCTTTTTGATTCCAGTGACATTTCTGCAGCACACTCGTCCTTAAAGCCCAGGCTGTCCTGAATTAAAGGATGCTTAGAGCTTAACTGTGAACCAGGGTCGATGTTTGACAAGAGTTATGAAACAGAAAGTCCAGCAGGGACGCAGCTGCAAGAAACAGCAGAGGGCTCAGACAGTTACCGACAGGAGGAGATAAATATCCACATATCAACCACAGAAAATGTGCTTGGCTCTTTCTCTTTGTACTGAATATTATCATCCCCTAATGTCTAGTGGATAACAGTGGGTAACCCCCATTCTTTCTACATTTTTAACAAAGATACTGTAAACATAAAACAATGGACCAGAGTCTGGTCATGTTTCATACAAAAATCTGAGAGGAAATTCCAAAAACTAATCTGAATTACTCTGATCTGAAACCAGCAGAGCCAATAGGAGGGTGAATATTGGACTAGAGTAGACACCAGTGGGTGATACTGGGACTCTGTTACTGGGTTGGAGAACTGGACTGTTTTATTCATTCACGTCAGCACAGAGGGAAAAACCGACGTTTTTCTCAGCCAGTTTGAGATTTTTCTCCTCACTGATTCAGACTGTGATTTCAAAATGAGTAAAGAGTTTAGAGTCAGAGTCTGTGGTCTGATTTGTCTGTGAGCTCAGGTAGAAACGGCGGTTTAAAGGTAGAAAGACTCCGGCATCCTTCATGCTGGAAGACAAAGTGGAGCTAATGAAAGCCAACAGGAGTGTAATGCTGTGTGACTGATACTGGGCTCGCTGTCAGAGCGATTCTACTGGGAGAAGTGGGATGATGACAGATGAATTAGCGCGCTGACAGCCGGCGTGGAGGGACGGGTAATTGTTGCTGAGAGATGGCGAGTGTTTTCTGTCTACCGTTACGTAAGCCAGAGCCAATCAATCAGAGTTTTTTATCCCGACGCTCCGAAAACACAGCGAGTACGGCGTGTGACACAAACTCAGTCTGGTGTAAACAGGCGTTGCAGGAGTCACGCCTGTTTCTGTGTTATTTCAGCGCCGAGGTTGTCACGGTGATGCTGCGGCGGATGATTCTGGAGGGGGGGGGGTATGTGATCTCCACGCTGGAGCGTGTTCAAGCAGCTTTTTTCTCTCTGAAGTTCAGAGATCTCTGACCCCATCAAACCCAGAATCTGTTCTGGATCCAGACGCCCCGATCTGCTCATGACCACCAAACGGCGTGCTGACAGGCAGACCCGAGGAGGGTTTTTAAAACAAGCTAACACGGTTTTACAGACATAATAATGTCAATAAAACCTGACTTTAATATTTACTCAGCCTGTCCCTCATCCATGCAGACTCACTCTCCCTGGTCTGGTTTAAAGGAAGTTTGTTTAGTTGAGGACTGTTATGCCTTCATATCATTAAAGAGGGCAGAGGACAGAGTCAGAAACCAGGATCAGAGACTGGAGAAAGACCTGCCGAATAGGAGCCAGCTGAACCAGACCCTCACATCCAGAAAGTTCTCAGACCCCTTTCAGTTCCTGATGTTTCAGTCTGTTCTCATTGGTCTACACTCAGAACAAACTGAAGACAGAATTCTAGAAACGTCTGAAAATGGATCACAGATAAAAAACCTGAAATCTCACCCTGACATAAAAACTCAGACCTTTAGCTCCAGCTCTGTGACTGGAGCTCAGGTTCCTCCATGTCTTTGTCTCTGCTGATGTTTCTACACCCTGACTGGAGTCCACCTGTGCTAAATGAACCTGATTGGACATGATTCTAAAGCCCCGCCCCTCTCTATAGAAGGCCTCACAGCTGACAATATCAGAGCAGAAACCAAGGGTCAAAGGTCAGAGGAGCTGCAGAGACAGGATTGTTGACAGGCACAGATCTGGGGAAGACTACAGAAACATTTCTGCTGCTCTGAAGGTTCCAGAGAGAAGAAGTCTGGACCAAGCAGGACTCTTCTAGACCTGGTCACCACTGGGGGAGAGGGAGACCAAGAACCTGATGGTCCCTCTGACTGAGCTCCAGAGATCCTGGAGGAGATGGGACAAAGTCCTAGAAGGAGAACCATCACTGCAGCCCTGCAGCAGGATCACGTTATAAAGATGTTTGACTGTAGGATATAAAGAACAGTGATGAGTGAGAAATCCACAGTTAGGGATAACCTGGGAGCTCCATGATCCACACTGTCCAACATCTGCAGACTCTGAGCAGAAGCATTCATGGAGAAAACATCACCACAGCCAAGGACGGGTACGAAAGTAGACTCAGCTAGTCTCTGACAGAAACGATGATAAGAGTGTCTCTCTCTCTTTAAAGCACATGAAGTCTTCATTAAGAACCCTAGATATTTAAATAAGCTCCAGTTATGATCACATTTAGAGCGATGTTCTCAGAGATCTTTCAGCTGTTCTTCAGGATGTATAGAGCGGACCCAGCTTTGGAACCAGGGCTCTAGCTGCAGGTAAAGGTCCACATGTTAGTTTGATTTGACTGATTAGCTTTCAGCTCATGTTTTTACATCAGTGACATCAGGAAACCATGAGCCAGACAGACTCAATAACAGTATTGATAAGCTTAAACATTATTGATTTTTGGGTAGTTGAAAAATAAAGATCAGGGTCTCTGATCCCTATCTTTGAGTGTGATTACATCTTTGTTTTAACGAGCTGTGAATCCTTTAAACGAACCTCTAGAGGAGAGGCGCAGTCAGACTGTGGTCCCGGTGTAAATATTTCAGTAAGATCATAGAAATAGAGCAGATAGAACATAATAACCATTACCACATTGGTGTCCCTGTTTTTAAGAACATGTAACATCATGTCATCTTTGACTAAGTTCTGATGCAACGATGCTCAAACAGACGTCTGAGCGTTGAAGAGTCTTGCTATCATAGTTGAGATTAAAAATAAAAGTGTGATCTGCTGCAGCGCTGCTGTCTACATGGATGAACTTGTTGAGAGCTCTTAATGAGGATCTGTGGTAAAGAATATCTCAGATGTGATCTCACATATCAGGACATTATTCATTCTTGTCTCTGTATTAGAGCGTCGCTCCGCTCTGATGTTTATCCCTCATCTGAGAGAACGTCTCAAACAATCACTGAACAGCAGCATCATTATTCTTCACAGTGAGTGGACTTCATGGCTAATGGATGATGGCAGATGATTGGAAACAGGATGATAACAGTGTCTTACACCATCCTCCATCTTCTCCTCACCGCGCTGATGGATGGAGGATCAACACTCACATGCTGGTTACACAATGTTGCACCATGTTGCATAATTGCTGATAATGATCGCGTTCTTGAAAGTTCCCACAATCAGCCGAAGGATTTCACGCTTCTTTCCATTTATTAGAAATCATGCCTTCATAATATGAAATATGGACTGTTAGTCAATCCTGTTAGTGGACGTTCAACACCACGGAGAAAACGGCGGTAAATGATTTATTCAGTCAGATTAAAGAGGACGTTTGTGTTTCAGGTCAGTCTGACTAAAGAGCCTGAACGCCACTTTTTAAAGAAAGTTACAAACTAAGACAAGACTGAAGAGAAATGTTTAGATTTATGTATTTATAATGTGAAAATAAAAAACATCAAACAAGCAGAAAAATACAAAAAAATAAGAAAAATGAACTCAGACTTGGTCTCTATGTTTGAGGAGCAAAAAAAGACAAACTTTCTATCATCAGTCCTTCTCCTTAATACAGTAATAATCATTTAACTTCCTTATTGATCCGCAGTAAACCTACACTAGAGCTGTACTCAAGACCACACTGTCCAAGACCGAGACCAAGACCACAAGAACTAATTAAAAAACCCATGCCAAGGATAAACAGTTAAAGAGCATCCTCTCTTTGATTTTAGTTTTATTTTTAATAAATCTGCCCAGTAAAAACAAGAGTCTGCAACTCTTTCACAGCACAACATGCAAAACTCTCAAATCTTAACACATTTATTCACTAAATCCTTGTCTGTATTTAAAATCCACTGACTAGTCTGGAATTATTTTAAATATGTGAAAATGAGATGTTTCTCTAGATGAGTCAGGTGAACGAGGCCTGAAGAGTTCAGAGGTGAATCTGACCAGAAATAAGGACTGATGTCTGAGTGCTGTTTTAGTGTTTCTCCTTTTTATAATGGAGGTGAAGAATAGCAGATCATTGCTGGTCTAGACCGCTCTTCATGGCAAATCCAGAGTCCGGCCAGTCCGAGACCGAGACCTTCAAAATTTGGTCAAGCTTTCCTAGTCATGTATAGAGCTTTTCTAGTCGTGTATAGAGCTTTTCTAGTCGTGTATAGAGCTTTCCTAGTCATGTATAGAGCTTTTCTAGTCGTGTATAGAGCTTTTCTAGTCATGTATAGAGCTTTCCTAGTCATGTATAGAGCTTTTCTAGTCGTGTATAGAGCTTTTCTAGTCGTGTATAGAGCTTTTCTAGTCATGTATAGAGCTTTCCTAGTCATGTATAGAGCTTTCCTAGTCATGTATAGAGCTTTTCTAGTCGTGTATAGAGCTTTTCTAGTCATGTATAGAGCTTTCCTAGTCATGTATAGAGCTTTTCTAGTCGTGTATAGAGCTTTCCTAGTCTTATATAGAGCTTTCCTAGTCTTATATAGAGCTTTCCTAGTCATGTATAGAGCTTTTCTAGTCGTGTATAGAGCTTTCCTAGTCTTATATAGAGCTTTCCTAGTCTTATATAGAGCTTTTCTAGTCTTATATAGAGCTTTTCTAGTCGTGTATAGAGCTTTTCTAGTCGTGTATAGAGCTTTTCTAGTCGTGTATAGAGCTTTTCTAGTCGTGTATAGAGCTTTCCTAGTCTTATATAGAGCTTTCCTAGTCTTATATAGAGCTTTCCTAGTCATGTATAGAGCTTTTCTAGTCGTGTATAGAGCTTTCCTAGTCTTATATAGAGCTTTCCTAGTCTTATATAGAGCTTTTCTAGTCTTATATAGAGCTTTTCTAGTCGTGTATAGAGCTTTCTAGTCATGTATAGAGCTTTTCTAGTCATGTATAGAGCTTTCCTAGTCATGTATAGAGCTTTCTAGTCTTATATAGAGCTTTCTAGTCTGTATAGAGCTTTTCTAGTCGTGTATAGAGCTTTTCTAGTCGTGTATAGAGCTTTTCTAGTCGTGTATAGAGCTTTTCTAGTCGTCTATAGAGCTTTCCTAGTCTTGTATAGAGCTTTCCTAGTCTTGTATAGAGCTTTCCTAGTCATGTATAGAGCTTTTCTAGTCGTGTATAGAGCTTTCTAGTCTGTATAGAGCTTTCCTAGTCATGTATAGAGCTTTTCTAGTCGTGTATATAGAGCTTTTCTAGTCTTATATAGAGCTTTCCTAGTCTTCTATAGAGCTTTCCTAGTCATGTATAGAGCTTTTCTAGTCGTGTATAGAGCTTTCCTAGTCTTATATAGAGCTTTCCTAGTCTTATATAGAGCTTTCCTAGTCTTATATAGAGCTTTCCTAGTCATGTATAGAGCTTTTCTAGTCGTGTATAGAGCTTTCCTAGTCTTATATAGAGCTTTCCTAGTCTTATATAGAGCTTTTCTAGTCTTATATAGAGCTTTTCTAGTCGTGTATAGAGCTTTTCTAGTCATGTATAGAGCTTTACTAGTCATGTATAGAGATTTTCTAGTCATGTATAGAGCTTTCCTAGTCATGTATAGAGCTTTTCTAGTCTTATAGAGCTTTCTAGTCATGTATAGAGCTTTTCTAGTCGTGTATAGAGCTTTCCTAGTCTTATATAGAGCTTTCCTAGTCTTGTATAGAGCTTTTCTAGTCCTGTATAGAGCTTTTCTAGTCTTGTATAGAGCTTTTCTAGTCGTGTATAGAGCTTTTCTAGTCGTGTATAGAGCTTTCCTAGTCTTATATAGAGCTTTCCTAGTCTTATATAGAGCTTTCCTAGTCATGTATAGAGCTTTTCTAGTCGTGTATAGAGCTTTTCTAGTCGTGTATAGAGCTTTCCTAGTCATGTATAGAGCTTTCCTAGTCTTATATAGAGCTTTTCTAGTCATGTATAGAGCTTTCCTAGTCATGTATAGAGCTTTTCTAGTCATGTATAGAGCTTTCCTAGTCATGTATAGAGCTTTTCTAGTCATGTATAGAGCTTTCCTAGTCATGTATAGAGCTTTTCTAGTCGTGTATAGAGCTTTTCTAGTCGTGTATAGAGCTTTCCTAGTCATGTATAGAGCTTTCCTAGTCTTATATAGAGCTTTTCTAGTCATGTATAGAGCTTTCCTAGTCATGTATAGAGCTTTTCTAGTCATGTATAGAGCTTTCCTAGTCGTGTATAGAGCTTTCCTAGTCGTGTATAGAGCTTTTCTAGTCATGTATAGAGCTTTCCTAGTCATGTATAGAGCTTTTCTAGTCGTGTATAGAGCTTTCCTAGTCTTATATAGAGCTTTCCTAGTCTTATATAGAGCTTTCCTAGTCATGTATAGAGCTTTTCTAGTCGTGTATAGAGCTTTCCTAGTCTTATATAGAGCTTTCCTAGTCTTATATAGAGCTTTTCTAGTCGTGTATAGAGCTTTTCTAGTCGTGTATAGAGCTTTTCTAGTCGTGTATAGAGCTTTCCTAGTCTTATATAGAGCTTTCCTAGTCTTATATAGAGCTTTTCTAGTCGTGTTTAGAGCTTTTCTAGTCGTGTATAGAGCTTTTCTAGTCGTGTATAGAGCTTTCCTAGTCATGTATAGAGCTTTTCTAGTCGTGTATAGAGCTTTTCTAGTCGTGTATAGAGCTTTCCTAGTCATGTATAGAGCTTTTCTAGTCGTGTATAGAGCTTTTCTAGTCATGTATAGAGCTTTCCTAGTCATGTATAGAGCTTTTCTAGTCGTGTATAGAGCTTTCCTAGTCTTATATAGAGCTTTCCTAGTCTTATATAGAGCTTTCCTAGTCATGTATAGAGCTTTTCTAGTCGTGTATAGAGCTTTCCTAGTCTTATATAGAGCTTTCCTAGTCTTATATAGAGCTTTTCTAGTCTTATATAGAGCTTTTCTAGTCGTGTATAGAGCTTTTCTAGTCGTGTATAGAGCTTTTCTAGTCGTGTATAGAGCTTTTCTAGTCGTGTATAGAGCTTTCCTAGTCTTATATAGAGCTTTCCTAGTCTTATATAGAGCTTTCCTAGTCATGTATAGAGCTTTTCTAGTCGTGTATAGAGCTTTCCTAGTCTTATATAGAGCTTTCCTAGTCTTATATAGAGCTTTTCTAGTCTTATATAGAGCTTTTCTAGTCGTGTATAGAGCTTTTCTAGTCGTGTATAGAGCTTTTCTAGTCGTGTATAGAGCTTTTCTAGTCGTGTATAGAGCTTTCCTAGTCTTATATAGAGCTTTCCTAGTCTTATATAGAGCTTTCCTAGTCATGTATAGAGCTTTTCTAGTCGTGTATAGAGCTTTTCTAGTCGTGTATAGAGCTTTCCTAGTCATGTATAGAGCTTTCCTAGTCTTATATAGAGCTTTTCTAGTCATGTATAGAGCTTTCCTAGTCATGTATAGAGCTTTTCTAGTCATGTATAGAGCTTTCCTAGTCATGTATAGAGCTTTTCTAGTCATGTATAGAGCTTTCCTAGTCATGTATAGAGCTTTTCTAGTCGTGTATAGAGCTTTTCTAGTCGTGTATAGAGCTTTCCTAGTCATGTATAGAGCTTTTCTAGTCGTGTATAGAGCTTTTCTAGTCGTGTATAGAGCTTTCCTAGTCATGTATAGAGCTTTCCTAGTCATGTATAGAGCTTTCCTAGTCATGTATAGAGCTTTTCTAGTCGTGTATAGAGCTTTTCTAGTCATGTATAGAGCTTTCCTAGTCATGTATAGAGCTTTTCTAGTCGTGTATAGAGCTTTCCTAGTCTTATATAGAGCTTTCCTAGTCTTATATAGAGCTTTCCTAGTCATGTATAGAGCTTTTCTAGTCGTGTATAGAGCTTTCCTAGTCTTATATAGAGCTTTCCTAGTCTTATATAGAGCTTTTCTAGTCTTATATAGAGCTTTTCTAGTCTTATATAGAGCTTTTCTAGTCGTGTATAGAGCTTTTCTAGTCGTGTATAGAGCTTTTCTAGTCGTGTATAGAGCTTTCCTAGTCTTATATAGAGCTTTCCTAGTCTTATATAGAGCTTTCCTAGTCATGTATAGAGCTTTTCTAGTCGTGTATAGAGCTTTTCTAGTCGTGTATAGAGCTTTCCTAGTCATGTATAGAGCTTTCCTAGTCTTATATAGAGCTTTTCTAGTCATGTATAGAGCTTTCCTAGTCATGTATAGAGCTTTTCTAGTCATGTATAGAGCTTTCCTAGTCATGTATAGAGCTTTTCTAGTCATGTATAGAGCTTTCCTAGTCATGTATAGAGCTTTTCTAGTCGTGTATAGAGCTTTTCTAGTCGTGTATAGAGCTTTCCTAGTCATGTATAGAGCTTTCCTAGTCTTATATAGAGCTTTTCTAGTCATGTATAGAGCTTTCCTAGTCATGTATAGAGCTTTTCTAGTCATGTATAGAGCTTTCCTAGTCGTGTATAGAGCTTTCCTAGTCGTGTATAGAGCTTTTCTAGTCATGTATAGAGCTTTCCTAGTCATGTATAGAGCTTTTCTAGTCGTGTATAGAGCTTTCCTAGTCTTATATAGAGCTTTCCTAGTCTTATATAGAGCTTTCCTAGTCATGTATAGAGCTTTTCTAGTCGTGTATAGAGCTTTCCTAGTCTTATATAGAGCTTTCCTAGTCTTATATAGAGCTTTTCTAGTCGTGTATAGAGCTTTCCTAGTCTTATATAGAGCTTTCCTAGTCTTATATAGAGCTTTTCTAGTCGTGTTTAGAGCTTTTCTAGTCGTGTATAGAGCTTTTCTAGTCGTGTATAGAGCTTTTCTAGTCGTGTTTAGAGCTTTCCTAGTCTTATATAGAGCTTTCCTAGTCGTGTATAGAGCTTTTCTAGTCGTGTATAGAGCTTTTCTAGTCGTGTGTAGAGCTCTTCTAGTCATCTGACCACTCAAAGTGCTTTTACGGGTCACATCTACCCAGTCACTCACTGATGGCTGAGGCCTCTATGGACAGTTCGTTTTCAGTATTAGCTGATCCATTTGTACACTTCCAGACCCATCAACCCTCCACTGGTGCAGCAGTGGGAGCAGACTGGGGATAAGTGTCTGCCCAAGGACACATCAACATGTGACTGCAGGAGCTGGGGATTGAACCCACAACCTTTTGATGGTGAGATGACAACTCTACCCACTGATCCACAGCCTTCGCTTCAGCACAGGCGAGGCTCACTTGTTTGTATCTCTGCGAGGAAATCAATAAACATAAACATTCCCAGTGCTGCCATCATGGGTCACATGATGCTGTACTGTCCGCTAACACAAAGAGCTGTCCCGTTCCTCTTCATAACACTTTTAGACAGCCTCATGCAGCCAATCACTTTCAGGACCGTCAGTGAAGTCCTTCAGGGCCAGGGTTTAGGGAGGAGTTCCAGGTTCAGCCATAAAGGACTGCCTGCACCATGTATAAGTGGACCAGTGAGAGGCAGGAGAGCAGGCTGGTTTAACAGGTTTAACGGGAGCAGCGGAGAAAGCCGAGGACAACAGCCAGTGCCGCCAACTTTGGGGGAGAGAAGAACGAGAGCCGAGAGTCCACACTAGTACAAGAATAGACCATTACCACATGACCAAACACGGCCAGAACGACAGCAACATCGTAGTGTTATGACACGAAGATGGCGGGGCGAGAAGCCCTGTCCTGGATGCGAGTAACCAGACAACTAGCAACACTCTGCTAAAACTAGGACATCGATCTTTGACCAAGCTGTCCTCATACAATCCTCTGCCAGTGTTCTTCGTCCTCCAACCTCGACCAGGTGGCTTCTGAAGGCTAGGGCCCATCTAACACCAGCTGTTGTATTTGCAGCATGTTCTGAGAAAAGAATGATAGCAAATAAAAGCACCTTTCTGCTGTCAGTATTTGTGGATCCCTCCTCTTCTCCTGGGGACCGTGCAGCATCTCTGATCTGCATCCTGATTCTGGTTCCTCCATCTTCATCCGTCCAAAACGTCTCTCTCCCAGTTCACTGTAATCTCTCTGAGGCTCCCATTATGCTTATTCCTCATTAAAATTTTATCAGCCATGGCAAATTGCAAAGATTAGAGAGGGAGGGAGGGAGCCACCGGGGCTCTACAGCCTGTTCACAGATTTATTTATTGTTGCGGATCATCCAGGCTTATCTGCTCCCCAAAGCAAAGCCGGGGTCCCATCGGACGACAGAGGTCATGAAATCTGATCTCCCAGCATGCATAATGGCGAGGAAGAGGAGGGAGGAGGAGCGTTTAGTTTGTCTGAAGTGTTCTCGCCCACACATTAATATTGTAATACTTTAATATCATAAACTTTTGTTCTGCCCTATTGATTTCTCAGAGATGCAGATGAATATTTATGCAGCTGAGTGCAGCTTTGAAACTTTCAGTCAGTGAGGTTTCAGCTAATTAAGAGCTGAAGGCTCCGCAGAGGCTGAGCTAATGAATCACGCTCCTCCTGCTCGCCTCACATGTCTCTCAGGTAAACTGATGGCTAGCATGAAGCTGGAGGAGGAGGACGAGGAAAGATGGCCGCTTTTGTAAATGACAGGAGACATTAGCGTCCGTGCGAGGTCTGCAGGTCAACATCATAGAGGCGCTGCGGATTTAACGAGAAGGAGTGAGCGACAAACTGAAAATATGCATGATAATGAAAATAACACTGGTATGAGCCACAGAAAGAGCCGGAAACATGCAGGCCAGAGCAGACCGTAGCAGGCCAGAGACGAACAGAGCAGACCAGAGCAGGCCAGAGACGAACAGAGCAGACCGTAGCAGGCCAGAGACGAACAGAGCAGACCGGAGCAGGCCAGAGCAGACCGTAGCAGGCCAGAGACGAACAGAGCAGGCCAGAGCAGGCCAGAGACGAACAGAGCAGACCGGAGCAGGCCAGAGCAGACCGTAGCAGGCCAGAGACGAACAGAGCAGGCCAGAGCAGACCAGAGCAGGCCAGAGACGAACAGAGCAGGCCAGAGCAGGCCAGAGACGAACAGAGCAGGCCAGAGCAGGCCAGAGCAGACCGTAGCAGGCCAGAGACGAACAGAGCAGACCGGAGCAGGCCAGAGCAGACCGTAGCAGGCCAGAGACGAACAGAGCAGGCCAGAGCAGGCCAGAGCAGACCAGAGCAGGCCAGAGACGAACAGAGCAGGCCAGAGCAGGCCAGAGCAGGCCGGAGCAGGCCAGAGACGAACAGAGCAGACCAAAGCAGGCCAGAGCAGGCCGGAGCAGGCCAGAGACGAACAGAGCAGACCAAAGCAGGCCAGAGCAGGCCGGAGCAGGCCAGAGACGAACAGAGCAGACCAAAGCAGGCCAGAGCAGGCCGGAGCAGGCCAGAGACGAACAGAGCAGACCAGAGCAGGCCAGAGACGAACAGAGCAGACCAGAGCAGGCCAGAGACGAACAGAGCAGGCCAGAGCAGGCCAGAGCAGGCCAGAGCAGGCCGGAGCAGGCCAGAGACGAACAGAGCAGACCAGAGCAGACCAAAGCAGGCCAGAGCAGACCGGAGCAGACCAGAGCAGACCAGAGCAGGCCGGAGTAGACCGGAGCAGGCCAGAGACAGACAGAGCAGACCAGAGCAGACCAGAGCAGGCCGGAGACGAACAGAGCAGACCAGAGCAGGCCAGAGCAGACCGGAGCAGGCCAGAGACGAACAGAGCAGACCAGAGCAGGCCAAAGCAGGCCAGAGCAGGCCGGAGCAGGCCGGAGCAGACCGGAGCAGGCCGGAGCAGGCCAGAGACGAACAGAGCAGACCAGAGCAGGCCAAAGCAGGCCAGAGCAGGCCGGAGCAGGCCAGAGACGAACAGAGCAGACCAGAGCAGGCCAAAGCAGGCCAGAGCAGGCCAGAGCAGGCCGGAGCAGACCGGAGCAGACCAGAGCAGACCAGAGCAGGCCGGAGTAGACCGGAGCAGGCCAGAGACAGACATAGCCGACCAGAGCAGGCCGGAGCAGACCAGAGCAGGCCGGAGCAGGCCAGAGACAGACAGAGCAGACCAGAGCAGACTAGAGCAGGCCGGAGCAGACCGGAGCAGACAGGAGCAGACAGAGCAGACCAGAACAGGCCGGAGCAGACCGGAGCAGGCCCGGAGCAGACCAGAGCAGACCGGAGCAGACAGGAGCAGACAGGAGCAGGCTGGAGCAGGCCAGAGACAGACAGAGCAGACCAGAGCAGACCAGAGCAGACCAGAGCAGACAGGAGCAGGCTGGAGCAGGCCAGAGACAGACCAGAGCAGACCAGAGCAGGCCGGAGCAGACCATAGCAGACCAGAGCAGGCCGGAGCAGACAGGAGCAGGCTGGAGCAGACCAGAGACAGACCAGAGCAGACCAGAGCAGGCCGGAGCAGACTAGAGCAGGCCGGAGCAGACCTGAGCACAAGGGCCACACAGGGCCAAAATAACAGGAGAGATGGCTGGGTAATTGCTCTGTGTGGAAGGCTAAACACCTCTGGATTTAATCCAGCTCTTAAATATTTATTTCTTATATAATTTTAGTTTTACAGAACTGCACGGATTTCTACATCAAGCAGGAGGGCAAAGGTCAAAGTTAACAGTAGGATAAAGTTTCTGTCTGCAAACTAACGCTAAAACAGTGTTGGAAAGTAACTTAAGAAAAAAAAAAAAACAGAAGGCCCCTATAGACAGCACTAAACACAGTCTATGGCAGTGGTGCTCAACCTGTGGCTCGAGACTTAGAACTGGGTGTCGTGAATTTGTTCCGGGAAAAAAAAAAAAGCATCAAAGAGTAAACAAATGTTTGTCTTCTTGGTTAATGCTATATTTATTTAAAGCACCAAGAACAGAGGGGTTACCAGACGTTACATATCACTGTAAATCAGAGCTACTTCCTTATTTTTCCTCTGAAAGCCCGCTTTATTTACGTTCCAAGGACGCTATCCTTTATTTATGATTTAAAGTTTATTTTATTCCTCCATCCTTCATCCCACTCATGGACGCTTTTCTAGCCAGACTGGAACTTGGGTGATTTTCCAGGGCGTGTAAAAATTACATCTACAGCAGTCATTTTAAACATTTTTAATCGGTTTTTGATTGTTTCTGCTGCTAGCGGCTAATGCAGTCCGCTTTGTTCTCTGTGCCCCACAATGCATTGCAACTGGGCTGTGATAACCCATCCGGTTATGGCGTCTTCCTTTCTCATACTAACATGTATTTGCTGGAGAAGACTGAGTATCTCATAATGGAGAGAGAGAGAGACACAGAGAGCCCGTGACGTGTCCCTCTGTGTCTCTGCAGACGGGAACGGCTGTGAATAACGGCTCTACTAGAGCCAGTATGAAGAAGAACAAGGACTTTTATTTGGAAAAATGTGAATATTCAAAAGACACTATGATTGTTTTCTTCACTTTTTGGTTCCCAGTAGAAAATGGGAGGAAACAGTCTGGGTCTTTATTATTTTACTGTAATACATCATGTTTGAGTTTTCACTTCCAGTCTGTTTTTCTTTTGTCTTTATAGTCCCATAACTATTTTAAAAATGAAGTGACGTTACATTATTATTCTTAAAGCCCAGGTTGTCCTGAAGAGAAGGATGTTTAGAGTGAACCCCAGCGTTCATGTTTGACATGATTTTAAGACAAAAGTCCAGGAGAGACTGAAGGTTAAAATAAACTCAGAGTTAACAGATCAGGCATGAATCAAACAGAATGTAGGTGAACAGTGTTAACACCAGCGGCTAATATTATCTTTGTCTCAGTTTTAGACTCTAGATTAAAATGTTCTTAAGTTTTATTTCTGTTTGAATCATTTTTACAGTTTGTTGGACAAAAATTAAAAAGATTCTAGTCCAGTGTTAGGGGAACTTCACAGCTGATAAATCTAGTGCTGATGCTAACCTGAGCTGATCCTCCATCAGCAGCCATGGATCAGACTCACACCAGCAGTCTTCATTTTAACAAAAACCTTTATTCTCCTGTAACTAATCAGATAATTCCCACATTAATGTAAAACACATAAGAGCGCTAACAATCAGGGTTTCAAAATCAGTGAGGTCCAGAATTTGAGTTTTCTATGCCTGGCTCCTGTCTGCCTGTTTCTCTCTGCCCTGCTGATCAGTTATTAGGATGTTGAAGATTTTATGATGTTTTCATCAGAAATATTCAGTAAGTCTATAATATTTCCTGCAACGTGGCACGTAACAAAGGATTTAAACTGAGCTCATATTCTGATGTTTCTGACGTACATAAGGGTGTATCGTCATGATAAAATTTAGAAGGGGAATTTAAATAAAATGATAATTTAACAGCCTGTAGCTCGCTGAGGAGAGAGCGACAGAGAGAGAGCGGGTATTCATAGACAGCACTGACGCACGTGTGCGCCACGGTCAGAGAGGAGCAGGTGAAGAGTTCAGTTCTGTGTTGAATCCTTTTCTCCTCTGCAGAAAGGAGCCTCAGGTCCACATCACCGACACGTTAGCTTGTGTTTGTCTGTCTGTGAGTGGCGTTAGTGCTGTGTGAACGACATGAAGCCAAAAGTGTCTGCACAAAGACGCACAGACGCATGGATAGACTCGGCTGCATGACAGCCGTTGAAACAAGCCTCCAGTTCACACACACTGGCACTAAGAGCCAAGCACAGACTGAGGGAGGTGGAGTTTGTGACGCTGAAAAATTTAACTCGCCAAAGAGGGTCACTGAACCCTCTGTGGCTGAAATCCACGCATTCGGCCGCCGTCGATACCAGGCTCTGCCATCAGTGTGTCGGCTGTTGCATTATGTGGTAGACACACTTTCCATCTCTCAGGTATGAGGCCCCATGGAGGTAGAAACCCTTGGCTACAGTAGCTACCCTGCACATTAATGCGTCTTTGATCACAGCGCACATTAGAAAAAAACGTGAAAACTCATCAGGGATATTTAAGTAAGCATTTTTTTTTTTCTTCTGCGCAGAGAGGTGGAGAGCAGTGCGCAATAAAACTCCTTAGAGGGAACAGTGCTTATAGACGTATTCAGATCACTTCCTGCATGCAGTTTCAAAATAAAAGCTGTCCGGTGTGTTAACATGTGTTAAACGGCTTCTTCTGTTTTTTTTTTTTCTCTGAAAATGACCTCATAGCTGGCTACGGCCATGCTAACAATACTTTAAAAATGCACTGATGAGAATACTGACAGGAAACATGTACACTGGAGAAATATCATGAGTTTAGAACGAACAACAGTCCCGCTTTAACATTTTAGCCAGTTTCAGTCTAATCACACACCCGGCTGGTTCACAGATCTATTACAGATATATATGATACATACGTGTTTGGAGAGGGCAGGGCTTTTCAGAAAACCTCAGAAGGTGATTGGCTGAAGGTTCTATTGGTCACATTCATGACAGGCTAATCAGAACGAGGTCTCAGACATGTGTAGCTAACCTGAGCTACAGGCTGGAGCTACAGCAGGGAACAGAGCTTGTTGGTGGATTAAAGTAATGCTGAAGATTACTGTGAGACATCCAACAACATCTCTGCTGAGAGAAGCTCTCCATGGGGCTCTGTGCTCTTTCTAAAGAGGTCCAGGTCTGATTAAACCGCTTTCTACAGCTACATCCAAGCTAACGGCTACCTTGGTGATAGCTGCTGGGCTAACAGTACAGCTCAACCTCAGCAGTAACCATCATGAACTCACGCTGAAACAGCCAGCAGAAGAGTGAGAGCTCCTCTCTACAGTCATGAAAGCATCAGGTCTGCTCTTTATCTCTGTTTAATGAACTGATGTGGTCAGTTCTAGCAAAACTGCTGCTAAACTGTAGATGCTAACGCTACACTGGAGGCAGCCATTCCTGACAGCTCTCTACACTTAAACCCCGCCCATAGCCTCCTCACATGATGCTGATTGGTCAGAACTGTTTCTGGCTCTGCAGGAATGATGTGTTAGTCTGTCTGCTGTGGAGGTTTGTTTGAGTCTCTTTTATGAAAATCGACTTTTGATCAGCAAATATTTATTTTCAGCTGCTCTGAGTGGAAGTACAGTTACATTTTTAATCTCAGTTTGAGTCGACATCACTAACACTGCTGGCAGCTGAATTAAAAGAGTTATCATAAAAAGGTCCAACAGGAAGTTCTTTGGAGGTTCTTTGGTGGGTTTACTGACTTTTGGAGCCAGCCTCAGAAATCTCTGTTCTTGGAGCTTCTGCTCTAAACTGAAGAAGCCTTTAGGAGGAGAGGTGGAACGTCTTCAAGAACCTCAACCAAGTCCAGTGGACCCTTAATGAAGATTTAAAAACCATGACCTGGATGAGTGAGAACTTACATGGACATCTGCGATGGTTTTATTTGAACACATCCAAATATGAGCTGTCTAACAACAGACTGATCAGAAACACAGTTTAACTTTCCCACACTGAAGATAAAAGGAAGCATGAGAAAGATAAAGTTTAAAATGCAGACGAGCTCAGACCTGCAGGTACTGCAGTCAGTAAACAGGAACAGTCCTGTCTCTGTGTTGCATCAGGAGTTTACCACACACACAGTATCTGCTGTTGTGTTGTGCACAGGTGTATCCAGGTGTCGGCCTACATTTTACCTGCTCCATGGTTTCATACCAGCTGCTGTGTGCAGAGCTGAAGCTGCAGCTGTAGAAATAATCTGCTGACCGAGGCTCTCAGTCTGACTGAGGCCGCTGCTTATTATCCGAGCCGCGCCGCGTTTGTGTGTCAGTGTGTCGTGTGTGTGCTCGCTCCGTCTGCCGTCTAAACGACAGCCCGGGTCAGAGTGGACGCTTCGCTAATGAAGCATTATGGGATGGCATCGGCGGAGGCTGCAGGAGAAGATCGGTCTCGCTCCGGTCAGTCTGGAGAAGATGTTTACAGTCGCTAACACTCGAACCCGCCGCTGACCCCGGCGAGGGAGCGACGTGGCATAGCGGCGTCAGATCAAGTCCACATTATTAAAACTGTTCATGTCAGTCTGAGCCTCAGCTTCACTCAGATTTAAACTCTGTTGTCATCTTCATCATTCATGGGATATATGAAGGAGATTCTACAGTTATCTTACACATTTTTAGGGTTTGAGGCCACATGAGCACAAACAAGCAACAGCTTTGGCTTGTTTTTAAATATTTCTAGGCCCTAAAATAAAAATCTGGTCATCCTTTTAAAATAATGTAAAACATTTTATTAGTAAATGCCTCGTTGTTTTCCTAATGCTCTGTTTTATCTGTATAAGGCACTAAAAGTTCGTCTTTGTATAATTCCATTTGCCTTGACTTACATCATCCCAAAAGTTACATTTTTATTAAGTATGAAAAACACTAAAGTGTATATATATATATATATATATATATATATATATATATATATATATATATATTTAACCCTATAAGAGACTGTCAAATCCATCATAACTCAAATATGCATCATCATGGAATCATCATGGAATCATCATGGAATTACAGAGAGCCTCTTTATTATCCACTGTACTGTTTTTAAATCTTTAACGTTTGTGATCTAGGTTTTGATTTTTCTTCATCCTTCTAGTTTTCAGTCTGAGAAAAAAACAAACTCTTAAAAATGAGATTTATCCTTGAAGATGTTGTTTCAGTCCTGGAATATTTGGGAAAATCCCCCTGATATTTTCAGGAGTTTTGTATTTGTCTTTGCTGTTTAATTCAAAAGCATCATTTATCATTTGCATGTGGTTGGAGGCATTTATCAACATCAAATCTCATCCTGCAGTCAGGGCAAAGGGTCACAGGAGGTCAAAGGGTCACAGAGCTTTAACAGCACCATTGATGAGGAAAAGTTCACGTTTTAGGACATTTAGCCAAAGGATTTTACATAAACCACAGATCCTTTAAGCAAACATGAACCTTTTAACGTCCTAATGTCCTCACCCATGGAGGGAGCAGTAATTTTATGGACTTAAAGGTGAAATAATCCTCTGTTGACATAATATTCCTGCATGTACTCCTGTCATCTCTGCCTCTGATCAGGGCTGCATGCCACGGCGCTCTAGTCAGACTTCCAGTGGACGAGGTCGCTCGCCTTCGGTTGGAGCATACAGTGGCGAGAACTATTTACCGTACTCTGGGACTCTTCAAGACTTGAAAATAGTCCCAGGTTTTTTCTCCTGAATTTACCAGCTTTCACAGCTGTAATCAGCACAAACATTAACATTTTGATAGCGCTTCTCTGTGCAGAAATCCCGTTCATTTTAACATGACATCATCTGCAAACAACCTACTATAGGTTAATACATGCAGCCCAGAGTCTATGCCTGCAAAAATATGAGCACTGGTAGCAACAGATTAGTCAATGAAAGTGTTTCAACATGACAGAGACTATGATTTAAAGAGGGATGGCACTCTTGTTGTTATTAGTTATTCTGGCTGTTTTACGATGGCTAGGCTAGCTTCCTTAGCTCATAAAAGCACTGCAATGACCACATCAGCATCACCGAGAACTGCAGGCTTTTGAAATAACATTTTTAAGGCCTCCTTTGACTCTTCTGCCTGCATTTGTAAAGGACTGATTGCTGCACATGACCCAAACATCAGGCCCTCTACACCCCATGAAACTACTGAGCTTTACCGAACCAACATACTTCCACTACAGGAGAAAATCAGACAACAGGTCTCTGATGTTTCTTAAGAGTCATCAGCCGTCCCTGCAGCCCCCCCCCCCCAACATACAGCCAACGTGTAAACTGGCATTTTTAAAGTTCCCCAATAAAGCCATATAAAGTGTTTGTGTTGAAGCGTGACCTCTGACCTGAGACCTGCACTGATCTGAGAATGTTCTGATGCATTAGTTTCCATGCTGATATTTTTACTCTGACTTCTGCCTCTGCGTGCCGTCTGATCCTGGTGATTCACACTTGGATTTATTCACTCTCAAACATCACAGCTTTTTTTAAAATGTCTCATTTCTTCTTCTGTTTTCCTCCCAGAGCAGCTGTGTAATGTGTCCACAGAGGCTTGCCTTCTTTCAGAGGTGTGTATTTGATGCACAGACACACACCTTCCCTGTACGAGTGCAGATGTGCAGAGTGGAGCCCGAGGTGTCGACGGCTCATCAGCGATTCCGAGGTGAAGCTCCTCTCTGCCCTGACTCATTGTTTACAGAGTGATATCCCTCAGGATCGCTCTCTGTGGATCTCTATCACCGATCAATATCCCCCTGAAGCCTCTCCCATCTGATCGCCGCTCTCCCTCGCTCCCCCACCGCCGTGCCCCCCAGCCTACGGATCTAATTAAGCTCCCAAAACAAAAACAATATTTTGGAGTGGGGGAGCTGCATGATTTATGTTTGTTCTGTTTTGTTCCTCTTTGAACGGGTCGAATAAAAAGCCAAACATGTGTTCAATAATTCATGACCTGCGGTTTTGTTAATAGGCTTTGTAGTGGCAGTAATGTACTTCCCTACATGGCTGATGGAGATTATGGTCAGCTCCCCTCGTCTGCCAGATATCGATCTGCCTTAAAGCCCTCGGTGTCCCCTCAGCCCGACCCCGAAAACCACACACACACACAAACACACACACAAAACCACCCCAACAAAACACACTCAAAACACACAACGACAAACAAACACGGTGTGTGTGGAGGACAGAGAAGAATCCATGGTATGTAAGAGGATCTGATCCGAAGATTCAGTCCTCATTTTTGACTCACTGCAGTCCAGAACGAGTAAATCCAGATTCACTGTCCCTCTCTCCAGTTCTAACTCTCTGTATGCTAGAGTCGATTGTCACTGCTGTCAGCTGTAACACGGATTCTGGATTAAAACTAAGTTTCAGAGAAAGACCTCCATCCCCCGACCACAGAAGACCCACGTCTCCTGATATCAGCTCTAGCAGCCTCTGTAATCCTCTCAGTAAAAGTATGGATGGAGCAAATGGCTTCAGTTCAGCCTAGCGCTGCCGTGTGATTGAGATCAGCTGATCTCAGGCAAACCCTCATCAGCTGGGTTTCTTCTAAGCACGCTATTGGTTACTCACACTCAGCCTGCCATGTTAGAGCGGCTCTAGTCTGCACGCCACTGTTAGCAACCCCTCCTCCACCCCAGCTCCTCCGTTATTATGCTTCCAAATGAATCAGTGTCATTCTGAGGTCACTGATGCTGCTCTGCTGCAGTGTTAATGACGACGACTAAAACTAGGCTAAAAATGTTCGACAGCCTTTTTATACATGACTAAAACTGGACTGAGACGAACACAAATAGATCTGTGATGACTAAAACTAGACTGAGACTAACACAAATAGATCTGTGATGACTAAAACTAGACTGAGACTAACACAAATAGATCTGTGATGACTAAAACTAGACTGAGACTAACACAAATAGATCTGTGATGACTAAAACTAGACTGAGACTAACACAAATAGATCTGTGATGACTAAAACTAGACTGAGACTAACACAAATAGATCTGTGATGACTAAAACTAGACTGAGACTAACACAAATAGATCTGTGATGACTAAAACTAGACTAAAATGTAATGTAGTTTTCATCAGACATCCTAAATCTGTGATATTTCTCCTCTGTGAGTAAATCTGTCTAAAGCATCTGTATCTATTCTTCCTCTCAGCTGTAGAAAGCAGGGACCCCAGGTTAGACAGAGAACACACTACCATGATTTGGTACCAGATTTAGACAAGAGAATAAATGCTTGGACTGAAACTAGACAAAAATGTGAGGACTTTTATGGACTAAAACTAGACTAAACTAAAAAGGATAGAAATAACTAAAATAGGACTGAAACTAAAAATGAATTTCCTCTAAAGACTAAGACTGAAATGAAAAAATAGCTGCTAAAATGAACACTGCTCTGGGTTTTTGCTGCTGATCAGGCTGTCCTTGCAGACATAGGAAGAGCAGGAACATATAATTTAACCTTTATTGAACCAGGATGTATCCCATATGTGTCACTGCATGATTATTTCCATTTATTTAACCTTTATTTTACCAGGCTAGCCCCATTGAGATCAAAGATCTCTTTTTCAAGGGGGACCTGGCCAAAAATGGCAGCAATGCAGTTTCAAAATCAAACACACTCAAGCTCATACAGAACATAATAAACAACAGGTATAATTATAATAAGACGTCAGCTAAAACACTGGCATGCAGACAGTTTGATTTCAAGAGTTTTCATGAGGGGTTGTGGAAGAGCAGGGGGACCCCAGATCAGCCACACCACCAAAAATAAATATAAATAAATAAATAACTGGAAATAAATGCTAACTAATACCTGCTAATGAAAAAAAAGATATATATATATATATATATATATATGACCCCCAAAAAGATATATATATATATATATATATAGCATCACAGCCCTTTAAACCTGCTTCAGCCCAGGTGATAGACGAGGCTAAGGAGAACAGCGAGCAGGGAGCCAGACAAACATCTAACAGTAGAGAGTCCATCTGTGCTGCTGTTAGAGCCTTTAGCAGCGTCAGCTAGGCTGTAGTTATCAGAGCCACGGCTGAACCATGATCAGCTGCTCTCCCAGGTCCAGGAAGTCTTCTAACCAAAGTCACGCCTGTTTATGAGAGACGGAGAGGCGTTCGGTTCTCCTCCCACACTCAGCTGGTTAAAGCCAATACCTGACTGTTAATATTGATATCTAAATTATTGATAATGACCTGTATTGCACCTCTGTGCCAATAAAGCTGATTGAATGGAGGTGAACTGAACGGAGCGAGGCGCTCAGAGAGGAGATGGTTACTGTTGGAGGATCATCTCCGATAATCCAATAAGAGAAGCCTCTCCTTCCCTTCTATCTGATTATTCCAATAATTAAGAGAAATTGCTGGAGCAGAGCTACAGTAAAGATTTACATATTCAGCAGATTCAGACCTGCTGAGGAGGAAGAGGAGCTGATACTAGCTCAGAGAAACCTGACCACGGTGGATCTGCAGCAGCTTCACACATTAATCATCTTTATTCATTTAAAGAACCCACAAATAAGACATCTGATCTGATGTTTCCCACTGCTCAGACGAGGAGATGAATGCAGCTCAGAGGTCAGAATAAAGTCTGAGGAGACGAAGACTCGCAGGCTTTTATGGCTTCCTCTAAGAGTTTCAGACATAGTAAGGTCTCTGTCAGCGGTGCATTTATAAGATCCACTTAAGAATATAGTATGTGAGGCTTTCTCAGACCTCTGACTCATGAATCCATGCATATTTAAAACAAAATTGATTTTTTTTAAAGAAAACAATGAACAGGTGAGAAAATGAGCTGAGCTGAGCCTTTAGATTAGTGTCACTCAACCCTGCTTGAAAAAATGCCTTTGCAAGAGCCACAGTCTCAGTGGTGAAAGTGGCAAAAATGGTTTAAAGAGGCAATAAAGATGAGTAAAAAGTGGCAAAAATGGTTTAAAGAGGCAATAAAGATGAGTAAAAAGTGGCAAAAATGGTTTAAAGAGGCAATAAAGATGAGTAAAAAGTGGCAAAAATGGTTTAAAGATGAGTAAAAAGTAGCAAAAATGGTTTAAAGAGGCAATAAAGATGAGTAAAAAGTAGCAAAAATGGTTTAAAGAGGCAATAAAGATGAGTAAAAAGTAGCAAAAATGGTTTAAAGAGGCAATAAAGATGAGTAAAAAGTAGCAAAAATGGTTTAAAGAGGCAATAAAGATGAGTAAAAACTGGAAAAATGGTTTAAAGAGGCAATAAAGATGAGTAAAAAGTAGCAAAAATGGTTTAAAGAGGCAATAAAGATGAGTAAAAAGTAGCAAAAATGGTTTAAAGAGGCAATAAAGATGAGTAAAAAGTGGAAAAAAAAATGGTCAAAAAAGCTGGAGAAACATGGGAAAATGGGTAAAAAGTGGCAACAAAGCAGGATAAAAGTGGCTAAAACTGCTGAAAAATGGCAAAATGGGGTAGAAGTGGCCAAATTTGGCAAAAAGTGGCTAATAGAAGTGGAAAAATGGGCTAAAAGCTGCAGAAATGGATAAAAAGTGGCAAAAATGTAAAAAAAAAAAAAGGGGGGGGGGGGGGGGGCAAACAAGGGCATGGAAATATAGAAAAATAAAAAAATAAAAGCTGACAATGAAGTCAGCATCAGAACCTGCTGCATAACTGTGGGAAACAAACTGATTTATTTCTGAGGTCAGAGTTTTGATTTTTTAGGTTTTCTGGGAGAAGTTTTTCAAATTTCGACACAAAGAGCCACGTGTGACTCTGGAGCCGCGTGCTGAGTTCAGAAGGCCTTGCTCTGCTCAGGGACAGAGAGGCTCCCTGGGCCTCATGGGGTACATCTATCCTGGACTGTGCCATCAGAACCTCATGGACAGGGTTGGGACCCACTACCCCGTCTTCAGTCTAACGGTCAGTGCAACACGGTAAAGCCGGATCTCAGCCATGACGGGTTCAGACCCCCGCTGAGTGATGAGGAGGCGGAGCTCCTGAGCTCACAGTAGAACAGAAACCACAGATCAGACGTTAAACTGAGACAGCTTCATCTCAGGGAATCATACCAGCTCATTCTGATTCTGATGGCAGAAACACGCCTCAAAAAGCAGGGACAGGTCTGTGTGTAGCATCATGTAGCATCCCCTCTTTGTTCAACAACAGTCTGTAAACGTCTACACAGGGAGGAGACCAGCTGATGGGAGAGGAATGTTGTCCCATTCTTGCCTGATATATGGCTCTAGCTGCTCAACAGTCATGGATCTTTGCTGTATTTTTCTTTTCTGATGTTCCAAGTGTTTTTCTGTTGCTGAAGCTCTGGACCACATCAGGACCTGGACCCTTCTCTTGTGAAGCCATGCTGTTGTGATGGGTGTGGTATGTGTCTTGCTGAAATAGTCAAAGCCGTCCCTGACAGAGACGTCTGGATGGGAGCACAAGTCCTAAAACCTCTCTCTACTTTTAACCACCGACTCTGTGAGAAAGACTAAGACTGGCCAAAGATAGACCTGTGACTAAACTAGACTAGTAAATTAGTTTTTGTCAGGTCTTCTAAATCTGTGATCTTTCTCCACTGTGGGTAAATCTGTCAGAATACAACACAGCTGTGTCTGCTCTGCCTCTCAGCCGTAGAAAGAGTGTAGAGAGCACACCTCCATGGTTCAGTCGCCGGATCAGGCAAGAGAATAAAGACCAGGACTGGAAGTTAAGACTAAACTGTGAGGACTTTCATGGACTGAAACTAGACTAAAATGGTTTTGAGTCCACGCTGACTGAAACTAGACTAAAACTATAGAAATGACTGAAATGTGACTAAAACACATATGCATCCATCTAAAGACTAAGGCTGAGACTAACAGTAACATTTGGTGTCTAAATGGCCACAGATGAAAATAAGTCTGGATTATTTATTGTAGTGATCACATCAGTCTGACAGGAGGTTAGATGGATTTTGAATCTAAGCTCTTCTCTTCATGAGAAACACAAGGATCCTTTAGAGTCGAAGAAGACCAAAAATGTTCAAGTCTGAAGGAATCATGGACTTTTGCTGTGTGAGAGAAGAAAGATATCACTGTAGTGATTGGCTCTGTGAACCAGAGTTGATTTATATCATTAATACTAAATCAGCTCTGAGTGGAATGACATTTTCATATTTATATTAAGGTACATGGATCTGAATACACTGCCATTACAGTCCGTCAGGTAGCCATGATATTTATGTTTGTATATATAAGGAATCAGACTCAGATTAACCCTCTGTGAACATTTCATTCAAAGTTAACCTTCAAAAACACCAAACTAGAAGATAAAAGCCTTAAAAAGACAGCAGAGCAGCGTTCAGGAGGGCTGAAGGTTTGGTAAGAACGTGAAAGTGAAGCAGTAAAGTGACTACTCATGGTGAAATCTTGCTGTCTTGGGTACGCAGTAATTGCAGGTATGTTTTTGGACCTTTAACAGACTTTCAGAGTAAAATGCTTTCTCAAAAGTTCCTCGTGTTGGAACTTTGACTTGAGCGTAAGTGAATTTAAAAGTAAAAGTGCTGAATGCAGGAGTATCTACCTTTAACAGGACACTCTAAAGTCCTTTCTTTAAGTCATGGCCTGATGGAGGGATGGAGGGAAACGAGGACAAGAAGGAGAGAGCGTGGAGGAGAGGTGATGTCAGTGATGCAGGTGACGCCGAGAGGCCAGATGGCAGAAGCAGCCGCGCTCTGCCTGGCTGATTAGCGGCGAGCAGACAAAGAGCGGCCATGTTTCACTTGTTCATCACTTAAGAGCAGAGCCCAAGGTGGAGGCAGGGAGATTTCCCTGGAGGAAATGTGCCTCCCAAAGATAAGGCCGAGGCCCGTATTGCTCTCCGGGGGTGGCGAGGTACGACGAGGCAGCCGGGGATCCAAACCTCTGAAGAAAAACAAAATGAGAGAGGGAAGAAAAGAGTCCGTGGTGTGGAACGCAGACAGCAGCGAGCGGCTCCGAGTTAAACGGTTAAACTTCAGGGAAAAGTTCACTTCCTTTTCCCATTAACTCCAACTCTACGGAGACAAAAGTCCGCTGGCAACTTTGAGGCTGGAAGTTTTTGGCTTAGTTCAGAGATCCTCAGGAGGCCGGCTGGATCATTGGGAGAACAATGACTGTAATACGCCGCACGCCACCTCTGACCTCGGCTGCAGCCCGGCGCTCTGTGCTCCATAATTAGGACGGTCTGCGTCCCAGGGTTATTATTACTGCAGAGTCTGATTCAGACTCCAGCTGAGCGCAGAGAGACGAAGAACGCCGCGTGTTTTCCTCTGAACGCCGTCAAAGGAGCGTGATTGTGGAGAAAAGGAGCATCAGCGGCGTCCTGATTGCTGTTTGACATGTTTCCCTCTCTGCTGATTGTTCCTTTGTCAGGACTCAAATCTACCTCAGGAACATGAATAAAAATAGAAAAGGCATTTCAGCTGCTGGTCAGAGGTGAAGGCAGGTGATGGTAGCAACAGAACAACACTCAGACACGCACGCAGCGACATCGCCAATCCACTAAACATCAGGAGAAAAGGCCAGAAATCAGCCGAGTGTAAACCCCACTTCAACCTTTTTTCCCCTCTTAGTCTAGAATATTCAGTGTTTTATTTTAAACTAACAGGTAATTACAGCCTTTTTGGTTATTTAATCAGAATGAGTCTCATACAGAGGCTGCACGGTGGTGCAGGGGTTAGTGCTGTCGCCTCACAGTGAGAAGGTTCCTGGTTCACGTCCTGGTCTGGGCCGTTCTCTGCATGTTCTCCCCGTGCATGCGTGGGTTCTCCCCGGCTTCCTCCCACCACTACAGACACGCTCGTTAGGTTGATAGGTGACTCTAAATTAGCCGTAGCTGTGAGTGTGAGCGTGCTGGGGTCACCTCTACTACGGCGTCCAGTCCTGGGTGTGACCCGCCTCTCGCCCAATGACAGCTGGGATAGGCTCCAGCTCTCCTGCAACCACCAGCACTAACCCCTGTGCTGTGAAGAAATAGTCTTGAGCAGAAACAAAGTGTGAGTTTGATTCTTCTAAGTGTGTTTTTATGTAAACACCCCCACTCTGCTGTTCTGGAGCTCGGTCCTCACAAAGATAGCAAACACGCCGGCATGAAGGTGACTTTGATTTGTTTCTCCCGTCAGTCTTTGTCTCAGAAAGTCTCTCCAGGTCAAACCTCATCTGAATCTTTGTGAAGGCGTCTCCTGTCCTCATCAGGAGATCAGCTCTTATTTTCATACCTCCCACGGCTGTAACCCTCGGCGTTCCCTCCTGCGTCTGACGGTAAACACTGATGTTTGTGAAAAGATGATTCTGCTTCCTCATAAAACACGGGGCTTTCTACCAGCACATTAACACCTGAACTGCTCCTCTTTCTTTCTCTCTGAAATGGCCCGCTGCCATCCTGGGATTCCTCTGTGAGGGTTTTTATCCTCACATCCAAAGCTCAGGTTCACCATTTTATCATATGCCCAGAAATGACTGAGAAACAGTCTGTGGTGATAAAATCTCTGCTCTCCCTCCAACAATACTCTCAGAAAAAAGAAGAAGAATGGGGGGGCTCAGGCCTGCTGTAGGCCTCTTCTACTCTGTGCTTGGACTCACCTGGAGGCGTACACAACACAACTTCTACACTTTCTTTTCTATTTCAAGGCCCCTGATTTTACTCCAGCTCATTAGGTTATTCCCACGGGAAACCTCCCAGCCCTAAAAACATTCAAACATCCATTCTCACTCACATATGCGTTTTCTACGTTTGTCTGGAGAGGCCAGAGTTGCAGCGTGACACAAAATGAACTAAATGCCAGCCTCTGTCTTCACAACCATCCAGAGTGGAGTTTAGAGACGTCACTGAGGGCGAGCTGAGGATCAGGATGAGGAGGAAGCTGGCTAGAAATGTCAGATTCCACCAAAATCCACCAAAATATCCTGAACATGTAGGCAGAGGAGGACCCAAACATCTTACCAACCATGAAACACGGCCCTGTTATCTGAAATGTGGGCAGATGTGCTTAAATTGTGGTAATCCTGAGGGTTTAGAAATAATCTGAGAGCAGAGAGTTGAATCTGCTGTTTGGTGTGAGCAGCGTGTCCGCTGTGATAGATTACACCACTGAAGATGCTCTGAATACGGTTCCTGTTTCAGCCGCTGTCTGATGATTTTAACCAGCCAACCTTTAATCCAACCATCTCTGCAGCATCAGCATCAGCAGGTGGACAAGACACAGCAGTTATCACCACAGCCAGACAAAACTCAGTCACAGGATTTATCTACAGGTTCCTCTACACCAGACTTTCTCAAAGTGTGGTACGCGTACCACTAGTGGTACTCGGGCTCCCTCTGGTGGTAGGCAGAGTAATCCGTTACAGGTACGCGTAGTGATGGCATGAAGCCAAGGTGGCTAAATGATGAAAAGATCGACGAAACTTACATCATGGCTTCAGTTTGGGGAGAGAAGGGCAGATCAGGAGGAGAGTATTGAAGCACGAGCAATGAAGAGGATGAGAGTGAACCAAGCACAGGTGCTAACAGTGGCTACTTTGGTAGCACCGGTGAAGTCCCCATAGCATCTGTTAGCGGTACGGTTAGCAGCACTGCTAGCAGCAGCAAACGGTACAAACCCGTGAGGAAATATGACCCTGACCACATCAAATTTGGATTTGTTTGGAGCTGCAGAGAGGAAGAGCCAGGCCACAGTGTGAAGTGTGTGGTGAAGTTCTTAGCAATGAATGCATGAAACCATCGCATCTCTAACGTGGATTTCTTTTTAAGGAAACGTGATCAACTGAAGCAGTCAAACTCTACCATTCAGTCCTACACACATAATAAAAGCACAGGAAGCTTCGTATCGTGCCAGCCTTCGGATCGCCAGAGCTGGTAAGCGGCATACAATTGGCGAACAACTGTGTCTTCCTTTAGCAGAAAAGATGACACGCATCATGTGTGGAGAGAAAGCTGCCAAAGAGTTAAAGTTGGTGCTGCTTTCCAACGATACTGTATGACGGAGAATAAAAGACATGGCTGATGGTGTTAAAAAGACGCTGACTGAGCGCATTGATAAGTCGTTATTTTGCCATCCAGCTTGACGAGACCACAGATGTTGCAGATTTGGCTAATTTACTGGTTTACGTGAGATACGAGTATGATGGTGCAGCTCAGGAGGACCAGAACGACTGCAGAGCACATATTTCAGGTTTTGGACGCGTTTATCCAAGAGAACGGACCGGACTGGGAAAAATGTGTGGGAGTGTGTACAGACGCACACGGGCTACGACAGGTAACAGTGGAGTAGCAGCTCGCATCCGAGAGGTGGCCTCGGAGATGCGCTGGACTCACTGCAGCATCCATCGCGAGGCGCTGGCAGTGAAGGAAATGCCTGACGACCTTTAGTCCGTGCCTGACCCTGCTGTGAAAACTGTGAACCTTGTTAAGGCCAGACCAATGAATGCTCGCTTATTTCACGTGCTCTGCGAGGAGATGGGCAGTGAGCATGTCCAACTCCTGCTCCATACTGAAGTAAGGTGGCTTGCAAGAGGAAAGGTGCTGTCAAGGCTTTTTGAATTGCACAGAGAGGTCCAGATGTTCTTAAGGAACACAAATGTCCCCCTCTCAGACATTTGTGAGGATACTGTGTGGCTCAGTCAGCTGGCGTACTTGTCTGACATTTTTGGGACTACTGGGACTCTCAGTGTTTTTGATGTGCAGGACAAAATCAGCGCTTTGCAGAAAAAGTTGGAGCTGTTTGAAATCAAAGTCAAGACAGGTGATGTTTCAGCTTTCCCTGCTTTGGAGAGTTTTCTGTCCGACAATGAGCCAACGCGTGATGATGGAGTCAGGGAGAACATCGCTGCACACCGGTGATGCCTGAAGCTGAAGCAGCAGCTGGATGAGAAACCCTTTCAGCATCGACACCTCTCAGACGGCTCCAGTGGACTCAACCGTCGGTGAGCAGGAAGTTTGATAGAGTTGTCTTGTGACGAAACATTGAAGACATCTCTCAGGAGGCGTACATTGTTGGACTTTCTGATGAATACCCTGTGCTTTCTGACAAGGCCGCTGTCTCCTTCCTTTGTGACCACCTATCTGTGCCAGAAAGGCTTCTCTACACTTGTTGTCATAAAAACAAAGTACAGGAGCAGGGTGGAGGCTGAGTTAAACTTGAGACTGAAGCTGACCTCCACTGACCCAGACACTGCAGGACTGTGTTCACAGAGGCATGCGCACCCATGAAGCTAACCCTAACCCACCAACATGCTGTGTGTGTTTTGATTAAGTACAGATGCTGTTCCTAATGCTCTTCCTCACGTTTAATTCCCATTGTTATTGCTTCTTCCTCTGTGTGGGTGGGTGTGTGTGTGTGTGTGTGTGTGTTTCAGAAAGCAGTCATGGACGATTTGGACCGACAACAAAGGCTTCAGCTGACTTTAGTTCAGTAGTTGTTACACCTGTTACTGTTACTGTTAGCTACACAAACAGCCTGACATATTTATTTTTTATCAAACACAAAACAAGTTTTACTTTACATTTAAGGACAGTACAGTTCTATTGGACTTTCAAGCCCAGTGCATTTTCATTTTATATTATTTAAGTGCAGGGTGTATTTTTTTTATTTAAGTACAGTTTGTTTACATTTATTCAAGCACAGTTTTTTTGTAACTTTTAGGTGCAATACATTTTAATTGAATCAGTATTTAAGTACAGTTTCTTGTTTTCTTATATGTCAGAGCAGTATTAATGTTCATACTGTGAATGGTTGAAAGTGGCTGACAATAATAATAAATAAACCTATTAGGAATAAAAACCTCCCCCTCATTATTGAACTGCGTAGCTGTAGCTGAATACGCAGGCCTACTCCACTGCTGTATCTTAATGTTGGTCATTATGGTGGGACTCAGAGAACCAATTACTGTCTGAGGTGGTACTTGTCATAAAAAGTTTGAGAGCCACTGGTATAGAAGTTAAAAGTGGAAAAAATCAATGAATTCAGCAAAGAAAAGGTGTTAAAATGTAGCACAATAAAACTATTTCAACATCAGATACAATTCTAAATGTCTAAAACCAGTTAGTAACACAGTGGAATGTGTAACTGAGTGTCACCAGTTAATCCACCACCAGTTAAACCATGACACCGGTTTTATACATCAGTCAAAATAAATGATAAAAAGACAACATGAGCTAAAACTCGTGGTTGTGCTCTGGTACGTCTGAGTCTTTAAATAATAAAGGGTTATCACGTTTTTTACGATCATGTAAATGTTTTAAATATTTTTAAAATTCTATTATTTCTGTGACCTTTCACATCCACAGCACCGCCACACTTTCGCGTTCTTGTATTCAGAGTAAAAATAAAAAGTTGTTTGATGAGAAAACTGAACTGCTCTGAGTGTAAATGACTGTGTAAGACAGATTACATCCAGCCTATGAGAGTGTGCTTTTAATTCCTGCTCTATTGTGGCGTAATTATTCCAAACATTATCACTGCGAGCCCCATCGCTGATGTTAAACAGTGTTTAGCGGGCGTTAAAAGCTGCTAATGGTGGACTATAGCAAAGGTTGAAGCTAAAAGGACGAACATTAAAGTTAGTAAGGGCGAGCGAGCAGAAGGCTCCTGCTTTTACATCCCAACTCTGCTGACACACCGCTCTGCTGGAGGCTCAACAGCTCCTGAATAGTAATGCTATTTTAACACACACACACACCCTTACAGCAGAAAAAACGCAGAGATTGTATGCAAGACCTCTATTACTCAAACTCGACCAAGCACAAAATGAACAGAGTCAGCCGGTGTGCGGCGGCAGGCGCAGACGTGAGGCCGGATCGCAGCAGAAATTGAAATTAATGGCTTTTCTAATTGGAGCACATGTTTGTCAGAGAGACGGAGAGCCGCCGACACCAACTACATCCGCTCACCTGCCCCCCTCGCTGCTCTCTGCTTCCTCTGATTGGCCCACAGCCGCTGTGAGGCCGGATGATGTCAGACGTGATTAAAGGAGATGTTGGATACGTCATACTTAGAGCCTGGCGGGGCCGGGGTGAACGCCATCAGAGGATTTATGTCACGTTTAAACCCAGAATTATGTTCTCCTGTGAACTGACCCGTTCATAGACTGAAATAAAAACTGCTTTTACTATTATTTTGTGAATCTTTCATTCTTACTGTGAAGGTACTAAACGTTTGGTTCTCATTCAGCATTAAAAGCTCAGGTTTATCTGACTAAAGGAGACTTTCTGCACCTTGGCTGGGATCTGATAAAAACAACACAAAACAATTATTATTTCTTTGCCTGTAATAAGTTTTTAAACTGCTCAAACAGGGTGGTGTCTGGGAAAATTTCTCTCAAAATTACCAGAGATTTCTAAAACATAAAAATCTCTAAAATTTCCAACACAGTTCCAAAAATAAATAAATAAATAAATAAATACAAATCTGTTTAAATCGTTAAACAGTTTTAAAATCCCACAAAAATATCATGCTTCCAACAAAAAATTCACAACAAAATCCACAAAAATTCCTCAAAATTCAAAGCAAATTCCACCCAAAATATCCCAACAACTAGGCAAGAATTTACAAATAAATCCCCTAGAATTTTCTTGAAAACTTAATAGAATATGAAAAGATATACATGGTATAATCTCCAAATATCGCTGAATAAATTTTCTATGGAGACACATACAAATGTCAGAACCGATACCTCCAAAACTTCAAATAAATCACTCCAACATATATTCAGACATATCCCTAAAAATGTTCCTGAAAATTCCCAACAATTCTAAAGGCCCCCTCCCAACGTTCCTAGCAAATGTTGTAAAGCTCCAGAAGCCCCCAGTAAAGACCGATACGTGGCCCTTCCCCATTTATCTAAAAGTAATCAGAGAGTGAAAACCCTAGCCGACAACCCCAGAGAGAACCGGAGAACTACCCCCGGTGTGCTGTTGTTGTTACACAGGTTTGGGCCTGTCTGTAGGTGGACTCCTTCAGTTCTGAGGTAAAAACACTCTCAGAAATGCTCAGTGAGGAGATCCATGCTGGCTCTACCATTCCTGCTTAACTACTATTGTTGTCCTGTCAGTCAGTTCTGACTTTAGTTTGAGCAGAGAGTGCACCTAAACGCTGATAAAAGTGAATTTATGTCATTGTCTGGGATTATTACTATGGTGTTTAGAATTTTCCCAGAAGTCTTGGGGATCATCAGGATGTTTTCAGTCAAATGTGAGACGAGTCTTTGTGTCCTTTTTGCTCAGCAGTGGTTTTGGCCTTGGAACTCTCCCATGATGCTGTTGTTCTCAGTCTCTTTCTGATTGGTGAATCATGAACTCTGACCTTAACTGAGTCAGTGAGGCCTGCAGGTCCTTAGATGTGGTTCTGGGTTCTTCTGGGACCTTCTGGATGAGTTGTTAGGCTATCCAGTCTTCACAGTTTTCTCCATTTGTGGGTAATAGCTCTCAGAATGGTTGTTTGGAGTCTCAAAGTCTTATAAATGTCTCTGTAACCCTTTCAGACTGATAGATGTCAGAGACTTAGTTTCTCTGTTCTTCTCTAGATGGTTCCATGATGTGTTGAGATCTTGTAGCCTACTTCACTGTCAGACCAGTTCTAGTTAAGGGATTCTGGATCCAGCAGGTCTGGCAGTAATCAGGTCAAAAACATAAAAACACATGCTTAATCACACTTAAGTCATGATTTAATAGAGTTAGGGTTAGATGATTTAGAAAGGGAGAGGGTGACTTTTCATAGAGCCAGGTAGGTTTGGATGCTCTTTGACTCTAATAAATGAAACCCTCCTTTAAACACTGACTCTGGTGTTTGCCCAGGTTTTCTTTGTCTATAATATAAAACGCTGATCTAAAGAATAGACCACAGACCTCCAGCTGTTCAGGACTCATGCAAAGCTCAGCTTTGACTGATGAAAATAAAACATATACTCACTGCTGGTGCAGTATCCACTCTTCTAATGTATTCAGTTATACCACCATTACATCTAGCCTTTATGTCCTCTAGGGTGTACCTAACTGCTGTTTGCTTGTTATGAGAACATTCCAGATCTTTCTGAGGGGCTCAGACCATGTTGTTGGTCCTCTGGGTAATGTTGATAGTTAACTTCTATTTTGATACTATTTCATTCATTCTCCTCTCTTTATTACTGCTAAAATGCCCGTCCTGATCATGGAAACTGATGTGAGACCTACGTCCGTGTACCTGTGTGATGCACACCTGTGATGACTTCCCTGAGGCCCCTGGTCCATGAGGCCCCTGGTCCATGAGGCCCCTGGTCCATGAGGTCCCTGGTCCATGAGGCCCCTGGTCCATGAGGCCCCTGGTCCATGAGGCCCCTGGTCCATGAGGCCCCTGGTCCATGAGGCCCCAGGCTACTGCCTGATGGTTAAACCGCCTGTGGGTATCCTTCCGTGTTAGTTACATCCCTCAGTTCTTTGGGAAAGAGGAAAAACCTCCCATCATCAGTTTATTCTGCAGCTGTGACTGTTTCGTTATAATGAGACACCAAGAAGAACGTTCTTCCCACCTTCACATCCAGCATGCGGCTCAGAGGATGCTCTATTCTGTATGGAGGCAGGTTTCTGAGGAGTCAGGAGAAGTTTAGAATCACCCCACATCTGATCTGACTGAAACGCTCCCCTTAGACAAACAGGGTCATGTTCAAATCCTGCGTGGACCGTGCTCCAGTAAGCTGGGTTCCCACTGATCAGATGAACCAGACCTGAGGGTCCGCTGTTCTCTGATCAGAGCTCGGATCCCTAATGAATCCTTGAACATCAAATCTTCAGCATTCAGGGATCTAACATTTTAAATTGAGACATCCATGTATCATCCTCTGCTTTCTTGGCAGAAGAGGCGTTGGTGTTTAATCCATTTGTGAAATAAAATCTGCCAAGTCTGGTTTCCACCCAGGAATTTGTCTTGGTGTTTTGGCTCGGGAACAGAGAAGTTAAATAAAAAAGTAAAAGGCGATTAAACTGCAGCGCTTGTTCTGTCAATGAAGAGTAAAGAACAGATACAAACAGAATCTGAACAACAGGTGCAGGGGAGGAGGACTCTGATGAGCAGGTCTGTGTAGGTTGAAGAGCATTAGTGCATGAAAACACTCCTTTAGGTTTTAATGACTGGATCCTGGCTGTTCAGTGTGCAGCCTCTCTGTGCACCATCACTGAATACTGCATGCTGCTGTTTAACTTCTTTCATGCTGCTTCTTTCTAAATCAAACATTTTTCATAGTTTCATGTCACTGCACGGGTCTGAGAGACAAAACCAGCTATTACTGCCTTCACTGGAAAAAATAGATGAACAAATAAAAAAACACTGTTTCTAACTTTTAACCAATTTACCCTCTTCACCCAGTTTGACAACAAAAACATTTGTTGCCAGTTTTGCACATTTTTCCAGCTCTTTTTGGCACCTTTCACCCATTTATACCACTTCTTTCAGTCACATTAACCCGTTTTTGCCTCTTTGAACCTGATTTCTGAGCTTCTTCTTCTTTGTTTTCTGGCATCCTGTTTGCTCACATCCTGGCTGACCTCTGAACTCTGACATTACTTTCTTAATCAATGACTTCAGTGTTCCCGTCCATGGAAAAAAAGATTTTCTGTTTTAAGAAAAGGGTTTTATATTTTGGAAAAGGCATTTTTGTAAATAACAATAAAATGTTCCTCTGATCAGAGTGGTTATAATTCAGGTTAGAATAAAACATGGATTCACAGCTTAACTTTACAATAGACCATGGTTTTGCTGACCTCTGTGGGTCCTAGTTTGGCGTGGCCCCTGAGAGCTCCTCCCTTATGGGAGCGCTGGTTTTAGTTATTCCTCTGGAATTTAAAAATCAGAGTCTTTTCAGCCTGTTTGCTTTATTTACCTTGAATCATAGAACTGGAAAGGCCTGAAAATAAAATCATCTATTTAAAAGACTTGTGAAGTTGTGAGGATTTAGCTCAAGTTGAGTCTTTGATGATCTGTTATGGACCTGGACCTGGACCTGGACCCCCTGCTACCCTTTTACACAGTTTCAAGATTTTAATGGGACCAACAGATAAACTATTGTTGAAACAGTTTTTATCATTTGAGGCTTTTTTCAGAGAGAGGTGAGGGAATGAGCCACAGGCCGGAACCCGGGCCTGTCTTATCCACTAGACCATCTGAGGCCCACATTAGTCTTCGACAGGACCCCCACTCATGCTCACATTTAGTCCATCGTTCTCGTATCCTGGCCTCATCCGCTGCCTCAACCATCATGACACTTTTCCATCCATCCATTCATTATTTTTTAACTTATTTGAGGTTGGGTGAAGGTGAGGGGATACCGAGGTGTTCCCAGGCCAGATGAGATACATAATCCCTCTAGCGAGTCCTGGGTCTGCCCCAGGGTCTCAGAAATCCTCCACGGGGAGGTGACCAGGAAGGATCCTAAGCAGATGCCTGAACCACCTCAGGTAGCTCCTTTCAGTGGTGGTTGTACACAGATCCCTCCTCTCCCTGTCCCTAAGGCTGAGGCCCCCCCCCCCCCCACCACCACGGTGCAGTTCAAAGTCCATCATAATGCTGATGGTTCTCTGTTGATCTCTCTGTCCGTTCTACCCTCACTTGTGAAAAAGATACTTGAACTCCTTCACTCAGCCCAAAGACAGCCTCTCCACCTGGAGGTAATAACCCACTGTTATCCGGCAGAAAACCCCGGCCTCAGACCTGGAGGTGCTGACCCTCATCAGTCTGATCCATGCTCACAAAGTACCTCTGCTTTTAAAAGTCCAGCTTTACTTCTTCAGAGTTCATCCAGCAGGAAACAGCACAGTCAGAGCCAGGAGAGCTTCAGTGTTCTGCATGCAGAGTGTCTCTGCTGTGGAGTGACTCCTTCTTGGTCCACCTCTGACCTCGTAGCGTCAGACTCCTCTGTGCTTTAGGTTTCATGTACTCTACAGTGTTTTGTTGGGTTTACGTTCTTCTGTCAGTGTTTGAGTCTCTGTGCAGCACTTAGTTAAATGTCTGTGTGTTTTATTTTAATCTGCTTTAAAATGAAGTGTATTGGATTGGATAAGTCAAGTGACTGGAAGAGGAACGATTTGATTAAATGTTGCAAACATGTAGGCAAAGTTTTGGTAGCTGACTTCCTGGCACTAGAATTAAGGAAAGTTTGAGTCTGCGTGCAGTTCTTGATCTTTAAAATGAAGAAACGTCTAAAATGGAGGGGTAGGACTCGTACTTTTGTTGCCAGGCTGTGAAAGCAGGTGTCAGTATTTCCTGTTTTTACCAGAGACATCACAAAGTTTATCTCTCAACCCTAGCAGGAACATATTAATGTGGTTTTGGCTTTATAATGGAATCTTTTGTTAGCTGCAGCTACAGCTCAGGGGAACAGTGATCAGGTCTGGAGCTGTGTGGGAGACTAAACATTAAAAACACGGTGCACACGACTTCTAGTTGGCGTGTGGAGGCTGGCGAGCTTCTCTAAACCTTACGATAAATAAAAACAGGCAGTAATTTAATCTGCTCCAAACATCCACGCTATCCCACGTTCACGTGTGCCAAGAAGTTTAACAGTTTTTAAGGCCTACTATCAGTCCAGCTGATCCCTTTCATGAAATAAATCTACACACAAATCTTTTTGCAGCATGAAAACTCGATATAATGGGTGCAAAATATTCCACTGTCTAGGTGTGATATTGTTTGAACAATGTGTTGTTGCAATATGCTTGATACTCCTGAAATCATATGCTCAAGCTGCTAAAGCCAAGTGATATTTTGCACAGTGTTTCTTAAAATGATGGGTGCTTTTGTGAGGACTCTGAAAGATTTTCTTCTTTCTCTCTGAGGGAGCAGGATTTTATTTCTAACACGGATTCTTTATGGACTCAGATTCTCTTTTATCATGTGTAGGATCAGAGAAATACCTGCACAATCCTATTTTTACATTTTGTCCTAAAGCATGTGTTCAAATCATTTCAGCATGGATGTGTTATAGAAAAGAGGGTTGGAGGTGGTAAAAGGGAGGTTAAACACTCACTATTTATTTGATAGAGCTAAACCTCAGTGTGGTCTACCTGCACGGATCCCGTTTCCATCTGACAGCAGCGTAATGCCATTAAGAAACTCCTGTGAAACCATAAAGTACATATCATATCTCCCTCAGCAGGAAGGATCAGATCCTGGATGGTGGTTTTGTGTCTGCGTTTAATGTGATTACAAACCGGACGTGGCCGGCTGAGTGCTGCAGGCCTGCATGAAGGCGGCATCAGTCACCGGCCGCCATTATCCACAGAGCCGCTCGTCAGATTTCCTCTTTTAGTGCAATTAGACACACTTTGGTTCCACGTCCGCGCTGCTCTGATGTGCAGTTACAGAGGTCAGAATGTTGCCTCCAGGCGCTTCTGATTTCCTGCCAATCGGAGGGCGAGACGCGTTCACTGAGGGGAGCGTCTCATGAGAGGGCCAGTGACTTTCTGTCCACACAGAACACCAGGGACTCTGTTTGAGACGTCCTCCTCCATGCACAGCTGGATTTATCAGCTTGACTGTAAAATCTGTGCAGCAGCGAGCTCTTTCAGTGCCCCCTGGAGGATCGACAGATCATTAAACCCACATTTTAGATCTGATTTCAGAGAAACTAACAGCATCTGATGATGTGGCAGAATCTGGCACTTCCTAAAAGTGCAGTTAAATATTTTTATGTGTATGAAATCACCTCACAGAGTTAGAACACACTCCTCTGGGGTTCTGACAGATTTGCGGTCCACATTTCTTTCCCCTTAAAGAAAACTGCACTGGTCCAATGAGAGAATCATTTGTAGACATCATACAGTGTTATAGCCATGGTATAGTTCAGGTGTACGGAGTATTCTCACTTATTTTTGTCTCAATAGCCTAAACCCACTCCTACATCCTCTCTGCAGTTTTCTGCAGGATAGTGAAGGTGAGATCTTCCAAACTCTGCCTCCAAGAGTAAAAACCATTATTGTTTCATACCTCAGTCTGGGACGATTGCTCCCCGTCCCCTGTCTCATCCTGGCTTCCTTTTACATCCACAACATTGCTCTGTGCCTGAGCCCACCTGAGTTTGTACCCAGCAGGTCGTCGTACGCCTGTAGCTGCTCTGCATATCCACCAAGAAGCAGAAGAAGCAGCAGCAATGATTACCGGCCAGGTCATGACCCCATCAACAATTCTTTAAGCTTCATGCCAGCAAAGAAGGCCATCCTGCCCTGAAAGGTTTTAAAAATCATTTTCTAAGATGTCAACAACAACTCCCTCTATGTTTACACATCTGTGAGCAGCTCAGAGGATGAAGAAGAGGATGATGCAGGCTCATGCTGCATGGATGTGACCGTTTTTAACAGGAAGTTATTGTCATCAGACTAGTTGTTGACTAAATGACTTCCAGCCTGCATTCAGAGAAGTTTTGCTGCTGTGATGCTGGATATATGTAACTGACGCAACTCTCTGCTTAGAGGTCCAGTTCTGTTCACATCTCATGCCGAGTTCAACTGAGTCTAAAGTTCCTCCTTAAGTGGTCCTGGAGACCCTGGTTAATGGTCTGCATAGGACACATGGAGGAAACACCACCTGCAGAACACGATGTGCATGACGCTTCGGGATGGGTGCCTTTCGCCTTTGAGCCAGTACGGTACTGATTCCTGGTACCTGTGAACCGATACCGGTACACAACGGTACCCATTTTTGGTACTTTTGAGTGTGAATAATATACAATAATACATGTTTTATAACCTCAAAACTTCTGAATTTTCAATATCAAAACACCATCAAATATCTGTGTTCAAAAATAAGTGTTTTTAAAAAATGACTTTAACATGGAAAACCTAAACTACTATTACTACCCAGTTTTTTCTTTATATTGCACAAATGAAAACCCAGCCCACTACCTCCTATTCGTCTAATTCCCCCTCTTGGAAAAATGTGTGTTGGGGTCCATGGAGGGAGAAAAAGTTTAAAACAAATGAACAATAGAGTACTGAGTCAAAATAACTAAATAAATAAGAGGTCTAAAATCATACCAAGTAAAGTTTTACAAATGAAAGTAAACAGACTACTTCCTCCACCATGAACTACGTGTACTGCACATTTTCTTTCCTCATGCGGTTCTTTTTCCAACAAAACTAAGACGTCATCTTTCTCTGTAAGAGCAGAGTCTGCTTCTCACTCATCAATCAGTCATGTGACCGTCCACACAGAGGCATAAACGTCACACACAGGGTCCGTTATGTTATATTTGTATTTACTGCAAAAAGCTAACAGAAAGCAGCGAGGACGAACCTGTGGCTCTGTCACTCCTTCAAAATCCCTCTGAATCCATCCTGACAGAGCGCTTTATACGGCGCCAGCTGCGCCAAGTTAGAGCAATGGACAACTTTAAGGACACGGTCACAATAGGCAGTCCTCACCGTGCCTTGATTCAGTCTCTGTGAGGTTACTGAGCGAACAAACGTATCCTTTTACCTACTATATTTCTGTGGTTGATATCCACAAGATAAACGGGCAAATCACGGTGTTTAAAGTGAGGATTCGCTACGAGAGCGAGAGGGAGGGAGGCGGACGAGCAGGAAACAGCTGGAGTCGATCAGCCATGCTTGTGTTGTTGATTCAGTGCGCTGCTACCGACATCATTGCTCACGTGCGTGCAATGATGCGTTCCTGTCCGGCATGGAAAATTGACTACTCTTCCACTCTCTTGTAGTCACAAGGATGCGTTTAGGTACCAGAACATGGTAGCGTTTGATTTTTCGTGTATCGGCTGACGGAATTCTGTCAGTGCCTATAAAAGTACCGAATTCGGTTCCCATCCCTAATGACGCTACATTTATGTACTTTAGAACTTCAGAAATAAAAATCCCATGTGAGTTTTCATGCCTGCATCCATGCTGCCATGCTTACCTTCAGAAATGTCTGTGGATCTGAGAACATTTCAGGCTTCACTTCTCTCATGCAAACGCACTCCACTGAACACGCCTGCATCAGGGAGAAATTCCTAAACTATCAGAGTCCACAGGTCATACAAGCCCTGTGTGAATAGTGCAGCAACAACTTAAACAGGCTAGAGTCGAGCTAAAACCCTGGCTGAGCTGAAGGCAGAGCCGTCTTTGTTTCTGAAAGAACATTTGGTTCGCTGAGCTAGCTGCTCGTGGTTGACCATGGCGGGTATTCTGTTGGAGGCAGACAGACGGTGATTAGTGTTAAGATTTAAGATGGGACAGGCTCTATCTTCAGAAGGAGCAGTAAAATAATCATTGTCATCAGGATTATTTGTACATACAATCATACCAAACAATCCTTGAAAGAGGAAAACTGACCCCAAGGGCTCTATTTTCGTAGACCAGGCGCAGGCGCGGCGCACCTGCCCTACGCCGCGCATACGCCACGCCAACGGGGTGTGTCCAGGGCATTTTGCAATTTTCGTGCACGGCGCAGTCCGGCGCGGCTTGGCACACCCATGCCTCCGTCCCTCCCACCGGCGCAAGTGGCAAAGAGGGAGGAGAGAAGGCGTGAGTGGGTTTAACACAGCCGAGTGTAATCTCCATCAATCAAATGAACGCCTCTCCTCGCCTTTAAATGCGCTGTGGGCAAGGCGCAGTGCCAATTTCACCTCGCCACCACCATGGACGAAGACAGCAGCAGCAGCTCCAGGCAGTCAAACTTCTCCCAGGAGGAAACTGATGTGCTGGTCCGGGAGGTCCAAGCTCGCAGTACCAGAATATATGGTAATGCTAACAGACCTCCAGGGCTGATGATGCAGAAACTGCCTGGGAGGAAGTTACTAATATTGTCAATCAAGTTTGCCCAGATATTCTGAGAACTGCTGCCCAATGTAAAAAACGGTTCAATGAAGTAAGGAGAAGGGCCAAAAAAAAAGCTGTCAGAGCAAAGAAGGCACACAGTGGCCACCGGGCTGTGCATCAGAGGCCACGATGCACGTCACCGTGTGGACCACCACGCGGGACAGATGTAATCTGTTCCTGTGTCATGAATAGGAGTACAAAATTAAATGACAATTACATTAAACACAGCAGCAGGCTAATCCAGGCATCATGCTTGTGATCCACCTGCATTCCTGCTCTGTCATCGCCAAATAGGAGAACCTTTGGTGATATATTCTCTCCCTGTATCTCCTCCTCATCCTCCTTGCAATAATGTACTCCATCTTTTTAGATCACGTTAAGAATAAAGATTAAAACAGAGAAATATGGGCAATCACAGGTAAATCCTTAAGACACCGACTGACTTACATTTATTCAGCGAGCGTCTCTCTCTTTTTTCTTTTCTTTTGAATTTCATGAGATGAGAGAAGCTGAATATATACTCCGTATCGGATGCCGTGGCTGTTTGTGATTGGCTGAGAGATGTGAACTCGTTAGTTTTTATCACTCCCAGCTGCCATCAGGTTGAGTTTCAATTATGCGATCTGATATCAGATGAGACGGGATGATTTATATAGATACAAATGTATATGCTGGTTCAGCCGGTTCCATTAAATAGTGGTTGCTGTGATTGTTTATTGCATTGAAATGTGTCTGACACTCTGAAAACCTGCCTGTGAGGTTTTGGTGACGTGTGCTCGCTGCGCGCCTGTCAGCCAAATTACCACTACACCGGGCGCGCTTCGCCTACGCCAAGAATAGACCAGGTAGGAGCTAGCGGGCTTTCAGCG